>NC_073402.1:16354085-16656585 GCF_028641065.1 Leucoraja erinaceus | reverse complement strand
AGCAATTGTTCACAATTTATATTCAGTTGGCTTTCAGGACATTTTGATTTTGTAAGCCTACATCTTTACTATCGAACAGTTTATTTTTTAAAAACTGATAAAATTACAGATTAATCTTTTAAACGGTAAATTAAAATCCTACCATTTCTGTGTTTGTGGTTCACTTACTCCATTTACTTAGTCCCCACTACTGCCTGATATTGTAAATCTCAGCAGGACTATACAATGAATCTGAGTCAGTTCTGGATATACTCTGTGTTAACCATTTAACATTGGTTTTAAGATTTTTGAATAACAGTACTGTAACTTTTGAATGACTTTTGTCAACGCATTAATTGCTCCATTTCTTTTATTAATGCTAATTTTGTTTCATTTTAATTTGGCTAACCACGTGTAATAAACAAAATCAGCATCTTCAAAGATCCTCAACCCTTTGGGACTATTGTATCAGATGATTTCCTAATTACATAGCTCAAACTGAAACTTTGACCCATGCCTGATGATATTGACTACCAACTCCAGCCAAATTTTACACATTGTGTAAGTTGATGCTGAAGTTCGTATGCACCTCTGACTGAACTAAATCTGAAACTGTACCCTTAAACCTTGAGTGGCCTTCGTATACAAGATACAAGATACAAGATACAAGATACATTTAATTGTCATTTGGACCCCTTGAGGTCCAAACGAAATGCTGTTTCTGCAGCCATACATTACAAACACATAGACCCAAGACACAACATAATTTACATAAACATCCATCACATCGCTGTGATGGAAGGCCAAATAAACTTATCTCTCCACTGCACTCTCCCCCCCCCCCATGTCAGAGTCAAAGTCAAAGCCCCCGGCTGGCGATGGCGATTGTCCCGCGGCCATTAAAGCCACGCCGGGTGATGCAAGGTCGCACACCGGGTCTTGGTGTTAGAGTCCCGCAGAGTCCCGCGGCCATTCCAAGCCGCGCGGGGCAGTGATGTAGGCCCCGCTCCAGGAGCTCTTCAACCCCGCAACTCGGGCGGGGGAAGTCGCCATTGCGAGAGCCCTGTATGTCTAGCACAGTATTTTTTCATATATTGCGAGTATCTGCTTCACACTGGTACTTTGGAGTGATGTAAGATACCAGAGCTGGCTGATGTATTTTTGCACCATCTTGTAATCAGGCACACTGCAGATGAGTAAACATCCTTTCAAACATGATCAAAGCACTCATCCGTCATCTATAAAGAAACATGTTGACACCAGTTTTCACCAGGTTAAACTATGCATCAAACATAATTGAGATTGCTGCCTGAGTGATTTGCATCTTCATTGGACAGTTATAGTGCAGAGTTTACTATGATGTGGCTGGTGTGGGGTCCTGGAAGGAGCTTTCCATTCAAAGAGTTGAATTGTGAACCTGCAACCCTCCCTAATTATCATAAAATATGTAAACAACAGGCTGCAAAAATGTTACAACATTTTTCGAAAATAATTTTTTCCAGATGCATTTGATGTCACTGTACCGAAGACTGCTTTACTCGGTATCCACAGTCACAGTATCGTCCTTGGGTGCCGTTTTAATGCTACCGGTGACTTCTCACTTGAACATTTTGTAATTAATTGGCAACGCACTGAAAACAACGAGGTGGTGCACAGTTATCATTATGGCAAAGATCAGCTTGGTCAACAGAGTAAACAGTATTCAGGCAGGACAAGTCTATTTCCAGGGGAATTCAAAAACGGCAATGTTTCACTGCAGTTGGACGGACTGAGAGTTGAGGATGCTGGTCAGTACATGTGTTATGTCAGCAGTACAATGGGAAGTGCCAAAGGAACAGTGTCATTGACAGTTGCAGGTAAGCTGTCTTCTTATTGTTCGTCTTTTTGGGAAAAATGTGTAATAGATGCAAATAATTTTGATCACAATAAATGTTTTTTCACAAAGTTAATATTTATAAAAATCCAAGTCAAAGTAATTACCCCTGCAACGCAGGAGATGCAACACCTGTCCTGAAACCTCCTCCCTCGACTCCATCCAGGGTCCCCGACAGTCATTTCAGTTTAGGCAGACGTTGACTTGCACCTCCTCCATCCTCATCTACTGTATCTGTTCTTATCAGTGTACGCTCCTATATATCGGCAAGACCAAGCGCAGATCGTTTGGCTAAACAGTTACGCTCAGTCTGCCTTGGCCTACACAATCCCCCGGTTTTCAAACATTTTAGCTCCCCTTCCCATTCCCATACTGACCTTTCTGTCCTGGACCTCCTCCACTGTCAGAGTGTGGCCACAAACAAATTGGAGGAACAGCATCTCATATTTTGCTTGGGCAGCTCACAACCCAGCGGTATGAACATTGATTTCTCTAATTTCAAGTAACCCCTGCATTCCCTCTCTCTTTAATTTAAACATATCTATTTTACTTGGTGGCATCCTGATTTTCTAAATGTGCTGCTGTTACTTCTTTTATAATAGATTCCAGCATTTGGCAGTTATTAGACTAACTGGTGTTTGCTTCTTGCTTAGTCTTCCCACTTTCTTGATTAGGGTTCTTATATTTGCACTTTCCGAATCCACACAAACACTTTTCACCACAGTGGGACATGTTGGAACATGTTGGAACATGTGCCTTTCCCCACAGTGGAAATTTTTGATTTTGTTGTGGGGGGACGTTCATGTTAAATTCTATAGTGTGTTGTGTCATTTTTCTTATTTTTAATTTTTCTATGGATGTACGTAAACTTAATTATTTATTTTATGTAAAGCACTTTGGTTTCAACGCAAGTTGATTTAAACGTGCTATATAAATAAAATGTACTTACTCACTTACCTTTGGAATCCAGGACATTTTCAATGATCATAACCAAAGCATTGACTTCAACCACTTTAAAATCCTAGAGTGCTGCCCATCAAGTCCAGGGGGTTTCTAAGACCTTAATCTTATTAGTTTGTCTACTACTTTTCTCATGAGATCATGACTGTCTTATATTCTTCCCTCCCTTTAGCCCCTTATTTTTTATTATTCTTGATGCTTTTTGGAAACTGTAAACACATCCAATATATTTGTTGTCTCTGGTTTCTTTATTCTGTATTATGATTTCCCAAGTTTTCGCCCCCCAGGAGAATACCTTAGCCATGCACTTTTTTAATGTCTATTTAGATTAGAAACTCCTTCTGTCTCTTTTTAAATTTCTCACCAGCTTATTTTCATAGTTGATTTAGTGTTCTTTACCTGACTAGACTCCGTGCTACATATTCCATGCGTTAACAAAAGTCTCCTGTGTTTATACTGAGAAGTATTCCAAGAACTGAGTAAATTCTGGTTGGCAGTAATTACAGGATAACCGGTTCCTCCTTGTGTAACATGGTGGTATTTCCAACATGTTCAGCTACGTCTGGAAACATACAGAAACTTACAGAAGCTATTTAAAACAAAATAAAGTACTTTTTGTTTGGGTAATCTAATCAAACCTATGTTATAACTTGCAGCTTACTACAAGGAGCCGGAACTGCTCGTCAAACTTCAGTCATCCAGTGTGACCTTTGTTCTAACATCTCGAGGTTATCCTAAAGCATCTGTTTTTCTGGCAATGTGCAGAAGATAATAACACGCTCATTGAGCCTGAAGTTTTCTTTGCTGAAACTGAAGATGGTCTTTACTCACTCCAAAGTAGTCTTGAAGTTGCTAACACAGAGACATATTGTAACCATATCGTTGAAATACACAACCATCTTGTCAATCAGACTATCATCAGGAAATTCAACATCTTTATTCCACGTGAGTTATTTCTTTTGCTCCACAATTAGTTTTTCTCTTTTGAATTTTCAGTGAATTTGACAAAGAATATGGGAATGGTCAATCTATTCACTTCCAGACTCATGTACACCAGCACGGCACTTTGCAAGATATTATGGCTCATTCTTCATAATTTCCTGTTTGTAGCATTTAATGGACAGAATACTATCGGGGCAGAGCCCAACATATCTTTTTGATATTTTGTCACGATCAGTGGTGAAAATATATACATTCCTCGATGTACACTCCCATTGGGTGGGACTTAAAGCAAGGGCCGTACATTTGCAAAATTGGTTTTAATCGTACAATGTGGATTTCTTTCAAAGACTGCAGCATTAATCACTTTTGGTGGGTTTTTGCAGAATTATATCTTGATAAGGGTGGTGGGTGTATGGACCAAGCTGCCAGAGGAGGTAGTTGAGGCTGGGACTATCCCAACGTTTAAGAAAGTTAGGCAAGTACATGGGTAGGACAGGTTTGGAGGGATATGGACCAAGAGCAGGCAGGTGGGACTAGTGTAGATGGAACATGTTGGCCGGTGTGGGCAAATTGGGCCAAAGGGCCTGTTTTCATACTGTATCACTCTATGACTAAGAAGCCAGTGCCGTTGTTTTTATAGGGTTTCAAGTCTCCTTCTGTAAGTAGCAAGAGAAGGTGTGAATGGGAAACTTTGACAGTCCCATTTGAAGTTGCTCTGATGTTTTGAAACATGACCTAGCATGATTGATTATTTCACATTTATATGTGTTTCAATTTCAGAGAGGATGGAAGCACAGGAGAAAGTTTCGTCCAGTTACATTTGGATTGTTTTGGGCCTGTTTCTACTGATGATTACAGCAATCCTCATTCTGAATATGTGCATAAGAGTAAAAAAGCAACACAAGTATCAAAAAACAATGAGCGTGTAAATGTGGAAGTATGAATAAAATGTTTAACATCTACTTATCCTTGTGGTACTGGAAAAGTCAGAATAGAAATCTGATGTTGTTTATTATCAGCCTTACACAATTGGAAATCTTTTGTTTCCTGTGTCAGAGGTGAAAATTATAATTGTAGGTTGTTTTACATCAGATGGAATATTTGGATTGGGTGCTTTTTGTTATTACACTTCACTGGTGACTCTGACATGATCACCGAATCAATTGTATACGTAACAATATTTGTAAGGAACTTGGAGCAGGGGGTTTTGGGCTTCGTTGAGTGTTGCTGGGCAACAGTACAAATCTTCCACTGACTACGAGATCATTGGTCACCTGTCCTTGGACCATGCTGGTACTTCCATCACACAGCTTTCCACAGGTTTCCAGCTCTCACCTGATCAGACATGCACAGCACAGTCTCTGCCCAGCACAACGCTCTCAGCATCCGGTCAGCTGCACGCACAGATTGACCTTCACACCAGTGGAGGTCCTGTCCCGAAGCTTAAAAGCTGCTTGAGTTATCCATGAGATTGAATGTTTCTGAAGTTTCTAACTTTTGCAAATATTCAAACAAAAAACTCAGGGAGAGCAAATGGGAAAACAGGAGGGCATTAAAATAACAAGGACTACAAGTGGAGCGGATTCAATGGCCGCTATCGATCTGTAGATATGGCAGAAAGAAAAATATTGCGCAACCGACATTTTAATGTACATGGATCACAAAGATAATATATTGTGATTCTAAAAACAAATCAACATGATGTGACCCCTCTCAAAGTACCCACATGTCAGCTTCACAGGCTCCACCAATTCCCTCCCAGAGTTTGTGCGGTCATCTAGAGTTGATCTCACTCTCAGTAATTGCTGAGTTTACAGTGAGTACTTCCTCCACCCATCCTCTGATTCCACTACATTTGGCATCTGCCTGCTTTGGAGGTTTTGGGAATATCCAGGCTAGTTTGCCTGCAGGGAAATTCCCAGTCTTAGCCCCTTCACCTTGATTCACGGGGATGATCCGATGATAGGGTTAACAGAAAGCAACAAACCTCATGCAGATCCACAGTGGGATCCATTGAGAACCTTCTTGATATATAGATGTGCCTAATCTAACGAGGCATGCCGAATACATGCAGGATCACAAAGCACGTACAGAAACCCTGTCGCTGTTATAATTATTTGCCTCTGAGGGGCAGGTAAATCAGATCTGGAATGAACTAGTAGAGCTGCTGCTTCACAACTCCAGTGACCCAAGTTAATTCCTGAGCTCTGGTGAAATTTGCACATTCTCTCTGTGGCCGAGTCGCTCATCCACATCCTGAAAATGTACAGGATGATAGACCAGTTGGCCACGATAAAATTATTCCTAGTGTAGAGACGAGTGGTAGAATCTTCATTCATTCATTCATCATTGTTGAAAACATTAGCGACGCAGTGGTGCTGGTTTCCAATGGGAACGGTCACGGACGCACCACACATGTCTGTCCTCCAGGTCCTGCGGGCATCCGCCGCTGGAAGTACAGGATTTTGGTGTGTGTGCTTTATCATCATTCCTTACAATGCCATGTACGACATTGATCGCAACTTCTACTGAAGTGTGGAAGGCCGTCGGCTCGGTAGAAGCTCATCCGCCCTTTGACAGGTCTTGCGTTTTGTCCTGCTGGGAGTCCACAGTCCCCTCCTCACCTGGAAAACCGGGTGGGGGAGATGGTTTAGTTGCCGACTATCTGACCATTGAGCAGGAAGCACGGGAGTACATGGTACCCGTGGCGTAGGGGGGGGGGGGATCCTGACATGGTAGAATCTTGGGGGAAATTGATCTGTGGGGAGAATGCAATGGGTTTAGTATAAAAGGGTGCTTAAGTGTTAGTGCAGCCTTGGTGGGCTGAAGGCCATTGCTATTTTACATGACTACATGACTTCCTTAAACCTGATCCCTTTCGATTTCTGTTTGGTTCTGCCTAAGTAATGGTTAAAGCTGGGAGATTTACCTTGTACTTTAAGATCCAAATTTCTTTAACATGTTTTCAGTTAATTTATAATCAGTATTGGCAGATACCTTCAAGGCTGATTCCCCCAATTACAATCTAATGTGCGGAGGAGATTCAGATCACACTGTGGGTGATAAACAAATTTGGGTCTTGCCGAACTTCACATTTTAATGACTCCACTGGTGCTCAAAATCAGGCGGATTGTAATTGAATATCTTACTAAATATATTCCATTCACTGAGACCACATGGTACAAAATGAGGTGTGCAGAAAGGTATTTATTTATTTTCTGGAACCTTCTGCTGGGTAGGTCACGAAAGAAGGATAATTAAAAATATTTAAAGTGAAGGTGGGTAAATATTTGATAGATGAATGAGAGAGGGGCATGGAGAAATGACAAAGAATAGGAGTTAAGGTCAGCATAGATCAATCATGATCGCATTATATGGTGGGGCAGGCGTACAAACTGATGGCCGACCGACACCTATTTCTATTGTTCTTGTGAAAACGGGTTTAAATTACAATTCTAAATTATAAATACAGTATTGACAGAAACTATAAACTTAGTTTGTTTTACACACATATTTATGCTCAAAAGATTGTTTTTATTCAGCTTTAAATTGTACGTCTTTAAGACATGTAATTGTCCGTTTTGTGATTGATATTTGTGCTTACCATATATTTTATTGTTTGTACAAATAATTCACTGAAAAAAAATTACTGATATTTTCCTATCTTGTGAGACAAGACGTGATGTCCTATTATTTGGAAATACTTTCTTTACGCATGAAGTATTTCACTGCAGCATGTCTGTACCTGCATTTAATTTTCTGTCCAATTGAGTTAATTATATTAAACATCAGAAGTTATCAGAGTATAGTTTGTGAATTTGTTTAACTTGTTTAAACCTTCACTTCATTTAACTAGAAAAGCAGGAGTGATGGAAAGGAACAACATTTCATTATTTGTCCCCAGTCTAGGCACAGAGGACTCCCAGATCAGATATGAAATGGTCAATAGACAATAGACAATAGGCGCATGAGTACGCCATTTGGCCCTTCGAGCCAGCACTGCCATTCACTGTGATCATGGCTGATCATCCACAATCAGTACCCTGTTCCTGCCTTCTCCCCATATCCCTTCACTCCACTATCTTTAAGAGCTCTATCTAACTCTCTTGAAAGCATCCAGAAAATTGGCCTCAACTGCCTTCTGAGGCAGAGAATTCCACAGAATCACAACTCTGTGGGTGCAAAAGTTTGTTCTCACTCCGTTCTAAATGGCCTACCCCTTATTCTTAAACTGTGGCCCCTGGTTCTGGACTCCCCCAACATCGGAAACATGTTTCCTGCCTCTAGCGTGTCTTATATGTTTCAATAAGATCCGCTTTCATCCTTCTAAATTCCAGTGTATACAAGCCCAGTCGCTCCATTCTTTCAACATCCCGTCATCCCAGGAATTAACCTCATGAACCTACGCTGCACTCCCTCAATAGCAAGAATGTCCTTCCTCAAATTTGGAGACCAAAACTGCACACAATACTCCAGGTGTGGTCTCACAAGGGCCCTGTACAACTGCAGAAGGACCTCTTTGCTCCTATACTCAACTCCTCTTGTTATGAAGGCCAACATGGCATTAGCTTTCTTCTATGTCTGCTGTACCTGCATGCTTACGTTCAGTGATTGATGAACAAGGACACCCAGATCTTGTTGTCCTTCCCCTTTTCCTAACTTGACACCATTCAGATAATAATCTGCCTTCCTGTTCTTGCTTCCAAAGTGGATAATCTCACATTTATCCACATTAAACTGCATTTGCCATCAGGCACGGAAATCGCTGTCCGTGACGTGATGGAAACACTGATTGGGTGGCTGCTTTATGGAGCACCTATACCCAGGGCCGGCCCTAGGCCGATTGGAACGATTTTTCCAAATTGGGCCCCGCGCCCAATGGGGGCCCCGCGTTAATTTTCCGTATTTCATATGGAAATACAAATTCGCTATGTTAAATAAAGATTAAAAAAAAAAAATCACCATAAGGATTTATTTACAAAACGAACATGGATAACAAACGATGTGTTAACTGCTGCTGTAACATTTGTAAACAGGCAGTAGTTAGCAAGTAGTTTAACAATGCATTCCTCAGTAAATGTGTTATATTGTGTCACTCGCTGCGGCCGGAGCAGACCCGGGGGGGTGGGGGGTACACAAAAAAGCTGGAGAAACTCAGCAGGTGCAGTGGGGTGTTTGTGTTAACTCGTTCGGTGCCGTACAACAGCAGACCTGGTTGGAGGTTTGAGTGTGTTAACATTGGTGTATGTGTGTCTGTCTGGGTATGTGTGTCTCTGTGTCTGTGTATGTCTCTGTGTTTCTGTGTGTTTCTGTGTCTCTGTGGCTGTGTGCGTGTCTCTCTCTATCTGCATGTGTGTCTGCGTGTGTTTCTCTGGCTGTGTGTGTGTGTGGGGGGGGGGGGGGGGGGCGAAAAGTGGGGGGATTTTCAGTTTGCAAACCACTTGATTCCAGTTAAGAGGTGGATACGATTACTGTCAATACGAGCAGCTCACGGAGCAGAGTCAGAATGAGAAACACTGCTCGGCTCACACACACACACACACACACACACACACACACACACACACACACACACACACACTGGAGTGAACTGTCGATATAAACGTGTTTTGGACACAGGGGGGGGGGACGTGGGGGGGGGGGGAGGGGGAGGGAGGGGAGAGATAGATAATTTGAGAGAGAAGAGAGAGGAAAGGGGGAGAGAGAGAGGAAGGGGGGAGAGAGAAAGGGAGAGGGAGAGAGGGGGGAGAGAACAGAGATAGAGGGAGAGAGAGAGAGAGAGGGGGGAGAGAGCGAGGGAGAGGGGGGGGGGGGGGGGGGGGGGAGGAGAGAGTTCTCCCTTCTGCCTCACCACTGTTGGCTGCCCTTTGTGAGATGATTGGAGACCAAAACCAGTTACCATTTAGATCTACCTCTCACTACCTCCCTCCCTCCCCCTCCCCTTGCCTCCTTCTTTAGAGAGGGGGAGGAGGATGAGGGAAGGAAGGGGGGAGAGGGCGGAGGGGAGAGAGGAGTGTGCCTTGCTTGGTGGAGAAGAGGGATGTGGGAATGCTGTACGCAGGTGGCGACTCACTCCCACACTGGGATCCCCCCTGTCATTGCGCAGTCTATCTGACTCCCTGCATCCCCCCTCCCCTCCCCCCTCTATGGAGCGAAGGAAATATGCAACGTTTCGGGTCGAAACCCTTCTTTAGACCCGGCCCGAAACGTTGGCTATTTCCTTCGCTGCATAGATGCTGCCTCACACCCGCTGAGTTTCTCCAGCATTTTTATCTTACTTCGATTTTCCAGCATCTACAGTTAATTCTTAGACGTTTTGTGGTGATGGCTGCATCTGCGGTTCCTTTCTGTTGGGGGGGCGGAAGGGAGAGTCCTGGCCTGTGGTGGCTCCTGATAAGTGATGTGTTCCCTCCGCGGGTGCTGCCTTGCCCGCTGAGTTCCTCCAGCACTCTGTGTTTTTTGTTTGGCTCTGAAGTTGAAGGTGGATCCCTCTGTGTCTACCTTCAACTCCCTGTCTGTGGTGGCTCAGTGGGACGGGCAGGGGCTCTGGGGAGAGGGTTGCGGTTCTGGCGAGACCCTTTCAGACAATCACAAACACTCTCACCGACGAGAGTTCAGTTCAGTCTATGTGGTATTATGCAATAATAGTGTAAGGCTGGGCAGACGGGCACTAGGACCCAGTGTGACAGAAGCCAGACTCCAGTAACCGGATGTGACTGGAACCCTGGGGTGTGGGCAGTTAGGGAGTTGCCTGGGCTGGCACACGAGGCTGTTGCTGTTGCTGCTGTTGTACAGAGTTGTTAAATAAAGAGATACTCCGTTTACGTCGTCGTACGAGCCTTATTACAAGCATAACTCGACGTGGTGTCAGAACTGGGAGACTTGTAAGCAAAAAAATAAAAAATAAAGAAGAAGAGGAAGGTGTATCGTTTTGGCGGGAAACGGGAGACGAGCCGGCAGATATGGCGCATGCTATACCAACTGCTACGTTCACAATACAACCTCCAGAGCCATTCGATTTTACCAAGCCTCAAGAATGGGAGCGTTGGATCAGGAGATTCGACTGCTTCAGGCTTGCAAGCAATTTAAACGCGATGTCGGCAGAAAACCAGGTGAACACGTTAGTGTATTGCATGGGCGATGAAGCCGAAGATGTGCTAAAGGGGCTAACGCTAACTGCAGATGAGAGAGGGTGTACATGGATGTCAAGGCGGGCTTTGATGCATTTTTTGTACCTAAAAAGAATGTAATCTACGAAAGAGCCAAGTTCAATCAGCGTGTGCAACTGCCAGGAGAAACGGTGGATTCCTTCATCACTGCTCTATATGGATTAGCTGAACACTGCAACTATGGACAGTTACAGAACGAGCTGATCCGCGACAGGTTAATGGTCGGGCTGAGAAACGTCTCATTGTCAGAAAAGCTACAGCTAGACAGAGACCTAACCCTTGAAACTGCTATAACAAAGACAAGGCAGTCTGAAGAAGTTAAACGACAGCGGTCTGACTTAAGAGGAGAAAATAGCTGTGCTAGCAAGTGCTCAAAAGTTGATGCGTGCATGCTAAAAGCTACAGAAAACCCACATTTCCCTCAAAGCCTCAGCCACAAGCACAAACACCAGGCAAAAATAAACTTAATACACAGCCACAGCCAGGTTCAAAGGCCTGCTATAGATGTGGAAAAATGCCCTTGCATGGAAAATTGGAATGCCCTGCTAAAGATGCTGTGTGTCACAACTGTGGCAAAAAGGGACATTATGGCAAAGTGTGCAGAAACAGTGCAAAATCTCTCAATGCAGTCACTACAGAGGAAGAAGAGAGCTTTTTCCTGGGAGCCGTGGATGCTGGAAAAGACCCGTGGATGGTGCAGCTACAAGTGAGACAAAAAAAAGTGTGCTTTAAAATAGACACTGATGCTGATGTCACCGCCATGCCAGCGGAGGTGTACCATGACATTACAGGGGGGCATGATGTGAAGCGCCTGGCAGTGTCGACACGCCCATTGTTTGGGCCAGGGGGCAATGCACTCTCTGTCCTGGGTGTAGCCAGAGAAACACTGCGCAGAGGCAAAAAGACAGCCATAGAGAACATTTATGTAGTAAGAGACCTGCACACTGCACTGTTGGGAAGGCCTGCCATAGAACGGCTTCAGCTTGTGTGCAGGGTTGACGGCATCACCTTAGAATCAGTGAAACAACAATATCCGAAGCTGTGTAGCGGCTTGGGTCTTGTTCGGAGGCCATACTCAATTAAATTGAAGCCAGAGGCTGTGCCCTTCTCTCTCCACACGCCACGCAGAGTCCCTCTGCCGCTTATGGGAAAAGTGAAGGAGGAGATAGACCTTATTGAGGAGATTGAGGAGCCGACTGATTGGTGTGCCGGGATGGTGGTGGTGCCGAAAAAAGCAGGTGATGTTCGCATTTGTGTGGACTTCACAATGATGAATGGATCAGTATGCAGAGAAAAGTTTATCCTGCCTTCTGTCGAGCACACTCTGGGCATGCTAGCTGGCGCAACAGTATTCAGCAAATTAGATGCCAACATGGGCTTTTGGCAAGTACCATTGACAAAAGAGTCTGTTAAATACACCACCTTCATCACGCCTTTTGGGCGCTACTATTTTAACCGTCTACCCTTTGGCATAGCATCAGCCCCCGAGCACTTTCAAAGGATGATGATGACAGAAGTGACCGGTGGCCTGGAGGGGGTACTGTGTCATATGGATGACATCCTGGTCTGGGGACAGACGCAGGAGGAGCATGATGTGCGGCTACATGCGGTGCTAGAGAAGGCACAAAAGGCCGGCATTACGCTCAACATGGACAAATGTGAGCTCACACGCCACACAGTCAGATTCCTGGGTCATGTGATTTCAGCAGATGGAGTGAAGCCAGATCCAGAGAAGACGAGAGCAGTACAAGAGATGGATGCACCCAAAAATGTCAGCGAACTCAGGAGTTTTCTGGGCATGGTCAATCAGCTGGGCCGCTTCTTGCCTAACCTGGCTGAAAAAGACAAAGTGCTACGAGACCTGCTGTCCAAGAAGAACCACTGGTACTGGGGGACAGAGCAGCAGGCCGCCTTTGATCAGTTAAAAACAGAGCTGTCATCCACACCAGTGCTCACATTATACAACCCAAACAGTGCTCTAAAGATCTCTGCTGATGCCTCTTCCTTTGGCTTGGGGGCAGTCCTGCTGCAGAAGAGCGATGCCATGTGGTCACCTGTGGCATATGCGTCCAGGTCAATGACACCAACAGATCAGCGCTATGCTCAAGTAGAAAAGGAGGCATTGGCTGCGACGTGGGCATGTGAAAGGTTCAGCTGTTTCATCCTGGGAAGACCATTCGAGCTGGAAACTGACCATAAGCCGTTGGTGAGTCTGCTGGGAGGGGAAGCTTTGGATGACCTCCCACCAAGAATCCAAAGATTTAGGATGAGACTCATGAGGTACAGCTATACAGTCGATCATGTCCCAGGCAAAAGCCTGTGGACAGCCGACACCTTATCTCGTGCTCCTCTGAGAGTCGCAAGACCACACACAGACACGAGCCTATTAGAGGACACCAACATCTATGTAGACTCTGTCATCAGCAACTTTCCTGTCAGTGGAGATTATCTGAGCAGCCTACGTGAGCACCTGCAGGCAGACAGCACATGCTCTGCACTGATGGAGTACTGCACAGACGGCTGGCCCGACAAAAGCCAACTGCAGGGAGTGCTGAGACATTACTGGGCTGGTAGAGCAGTGCTGACTGTGCACGATGGGCTGCTGCTGCGGGGCACGAGGCTCGTCATCCCATCAGCCTTACAATGTGATGTGCTGCAGGGACTACATGAGGGACACCTGGGGGTGACAAAGTGCAGGGGCCGGGCCAAACAGACGGTATGGTGGCCAGGACTCAGCAGCCAGCTGAATGACATGGTGCTGAAATGTAGAACCTGCATCCAAGAGAGAAGGAACGTCAAAGAGCCGCTGATGCCAACGGAGATGCCAGACAGGCCTTGGCAAACCTTGGGAGCTGACCTATTCACGCTGAAAGACAAGACTTATCTACTAGTAGTAGATTATTTCTCAAGATATGTGGAAGTTGCGCTGCTATCACCCACAAGGTCCACAGATGTGGTGGTGCACCTGAAATCCATGTTTGCTCGTCATGGAATTTGTGAAGTTCTTAAAAGTGACAATGGGCCCCAGTTCTCAGGTAGCCACTTTAAAGCCTTTGCAGCAGAGTATGGCTTTGTGCACATCACGAGCAGCCCCAGGTTTCCTCAGAGCAATGGGGAGGCGGAACGCGCTGTACAAACCGTGAAAAACCTGCTAACAAAGGCGTCAGACCCATACCTTGCATTGCTGGCCTACAGAGCACCCCTCTACAGAACGGCTATAGCCCGGCCGAGCTGTTGATGGGGCACCGCCTCCGCACTACTGTTCCTGCCCTTCCAACCCTGCTGAATCCAGTTTTGCCTGACTACAACGCGCTGGCGGCCAAAAAGAAAGGGAGAAGAGGAGGAACGACGCAAGATCCTTCGACAAGAGGCACGGAGCGAGAAATCTGGAGCCACTAGTACCTGGGGAGGATGTGTGGATCACCGATGCACGAGTCCAGGGCAAAGTGCTATCTACACACAATACCCCTCGCTCTTATATCGTCCAGGTGCCTCAGGGCACACTGAGGAGGAACCGGCAGCACTTGGTGCCGCTGCAGACCAACAGTGGGGTAGTCGACGCTGATGAGCCACTGGTGGGAGAAGATTCAGCTCCACCAGAGCCAGCTCCACTAGTGACAACATCACCCAGTGGAGAGGGCCCCACCACAGAGACTGTGCGGACCAGGTGTGGGAGAGAGGTTAGAAAGCCAAAGAGACTTGATTTGTGATTTATTGATTGGTTTTCTACAATAAAGAAAAAGAGAGAGTGAAATGTGATGTGAAATTGTTCTGTAAACCTGTTACATTTACCCGAAACCTGAGAGTTTAAGTTTTGAAGAACACAGCCTGCTAAGTAATAGTTCACAGTATGGTAACGTG
Source organism: Leucoraja erinaceus (assembly GCF_028641065.1). NCBI lineage: Eukaryota > Metazoa > Chordata > Chondrichthyes > Rajiformes > Rajidae > Leucoraja > Leucoraja erinaceus. Next base: position 16,641,801 of record NC_073402.1, on the reverse strand, counting down.
TAAGTTATTTTATTTCTATTTTGCATGCTTAGATCAGGGACAGGTCTTCCAGCAAAAGGGCAGAATAAACCCCTTAAGACCTGCAGAGACAAAGGTAGTCCACCCTTTGTTCTCAAAGAAAGGGAGATGTGGTATTATGCAATAATAGTGTAAGGCTGGACAGACGGGCACTAGGACCCAGTGGTACAGAAGCCAGGCTCCAGTAACCGGATGTGACTGGAACCCTGGGGTGTGGGCAGTTAGGGAGTTGCCTGGGCTGGCACACGAAGCTGTTGCTGTTGCTGTTGCTGCTGTTGTACAGAGTTGTTAAATAAAGAGATACTCCGTTTACGTCATCGTACGAGCCTTATTACAAGCATAACTCGACAAGTCTAAAGAAGGGTCTTTTCTCCAGAGTCGCTGCCAGAGGTGAGCGGGCCGGCAGAAGGTGCTGTGATGGCAGTCGGTTCCGCTGTCCGGTGATGGAGGTCGCTCGTAATTGTAATTGTAATTGTAAATCTTTATTGTCATTTCCTGAGTATTCGCATACTCAGAGGAAACAAAAAAACGTTTCTCAACCAGTGTCCATTCAGTTTTCGTTACAAAATAAATAGCAATTAAAATTAAAATACATGTCATGAACAATTTAACCCTCTAATAACATTCAATAACATTCAACAGCCGTTCCGACCGGCAGCGGCACAACAGTGGCTCTGCTGCAGTGTGGGGGGTTTGTGCGCGATACTTGGCAGGGGGGAAAGTTCATTTAACACAATCATCCCGCAGCAGCTGGTGGAGAAGTTGGAGCTGTTGGGGGTTGATGCTGGCACATGTAGCTGGGTCCTGAACTTCCTGTCGCAGCGGCAGCAGACAGTCAGGGTGGGCAGTAGGACATCAAAAACCATAGCCGTGAGCACTGGCTCACCCCAAGGCTGTGTCCTAAGCCCCCTTCTGTTTAGTCTGCTGACACACGACTGTACTGCCAGACTCAATAACAACTTCATCAGCAAGTTCGCTGATGACACAACAGTAGTGGGTCTCATCAGTGACAACGATGAATCGGCGTACAGGATGGAGGTGGAGCTGCTCACAGGTTGGTGCAAATCCCACAACCTCATTCTTAACGTGGGAAAAACTAAGGAGATGGTGGTTGACTTCAGGAGGGCGGGGAAACATCACCATGCATCTCTGCACATCGACGGAGCTGATGTGGAAAGGGTCAGCAGCATGAAGTTCTTAGGACTACACCTGTCTGATGACCTGACGTCCACGGCCAACACCACAGCTCTGGTCAAGAGAGCCCAGCAGCGACTTCACCCCCTCCGAAGACTACGGAAAGCAGGCCTCCCCACCACACATCTACGGACTTTTTACAGGGGGACTGTCGAGAGCACACTGACATACGGCATCACTTCCTGGTTCGGGAGCTGCAAGGCGTACGAACGGCACCAACTGGACAGGATAGTGAAGACCGCAAGCAGGATTATTGGTGCTCCACTCCCCTTCCTGCTGGACATATACAAGAAGAGATGCATCAACAGAGCCATCTCCATCATCAAAGACCCTTACCACCCATCGCATGACTTTTTCACCATCCTCCCATCTGGGAAGAGGTACAGGAGCATCAGCTGCAAAACCAGCAGGATGCTCCGTAGCCACGCGAGCTGCTTCTCTCCCCGGCTAAAATGCAGTGGTGCCCAGAGCACCGCGGCAGCGGTGAGTGAGTGTTACTGGCATAAACTTCGACCCTCTCCTTCTCAACGCTCCTTCCCTCCTCGCAACTTTACCCCTGGCTAGATTCCCCACACGCTGTGAAAAGAACTCTCCCCCGAATTGTCATGTTACTCACGACACGTGACTCAATCATAATTATTTATTTATATATTTCTACTATTAAAAAAATTCCCAATTGGGCCCCGCACCTCCTAAGGCCGGCCCTGCCTATACCCAGTCCACAAGAATGACTTGACATTTTGTTTGCCTGCCACTTGAATTTAGAATCCCATTCCCATCTTAACCTTCTGTCTCTGGTATCCTGCACTATTACAAAAAGCTAAGAAGCTCCATTGCAACCTTGAGGAACAACACCTTATCTTCCCATCTGTGCACAATGTAGCCAGGAGGATCAATGGTGAACTGTCCCACTTTAGACTCCAAAGACAAACAGATTTGTACATCAATCAGCTTGGTATAATTGTAAATTGTTCCTAGTGTGTGCAGGAGGGTATTAGTGTGCGGGGATCGCTTGTTGGCATGGACTCGGTGGGCCGATGGACCTGTTTCCGCGCTATATCTCTAAACTAATCTTTAAATGACTCGCTCTCTTGCTGTCAGCATGAGAACTGTACGAGTTTACATGTATAAGCCTGCTATCCTAGGATTTATTTCCTTTTTTGGTATAAACCTGTCCGTAACTATCAATGGTGTTTTATCTAAATGGTGGCCGATTGGGAAAGGGGGAGATGCAGCGAGACCTGGGTGTCATGGTACACCTGTCATTGAAGGTAGGCATGCAGGTGCAGCAGGCAGTAAAGAAAGCGAATGGTATGTTAGCTTTCATTGCAAAAGGATTTGAGTATAGGAGCAGGGAGGTTCTATTGCAGTTGTACAGGGTCTTGGTGAGACCACACCTGGAGTATTGCGTACAGTTTTGGTCTCCAAATCTGAGGAAGGACATTATTGCCACAGAGGGAGTGCAGAGACGGTTCACCAGACTGATTCCTGGGATGTCAGGACTGTCTTATGAAGAAAGACTGGATAGACTTGGTTTATACTCTCTAGAATTTAGAAGATTGAGAGGGGATCCTATAGAAACTTACAAAATTCTTAAGGGGTTGGACAGGCTAGATGCAGGAAGATTGTTCCCGATGTTGGGGAAGTCCAGGACAAGGGGTCACAGCTTAAGGATAAGGGGGAAATCCTTTAAAACCGAGATGAGAAGAACTTTTTTCACACAGAGAGTGGTGAATCTCTCAACGCCACAGAGGGTAGTTGAGGCCAGATCATTGGCTATATTTAAGAGGGAGTTAGATGTTGCCCTTGTGGCTATGGGGATCGGGGGGTATGGAGAGAAGGCAGGTACGGGATACTGAGTTGGGTGATCAGCCATGATCATATTGAATGGCGGTGCAGGCTCGAAGGGCCGAATGGCCTACTCCTGCACCTAATTTCTATGTTTCTATGTTTCTAATATTTTTCACCCATTCAACGAATTTCCCTTTCTTTCACCCAGCATCCGACCCCACTTTTTCTGCTACCTTAACGTATTTCCCCCTTTCACATTTCTGTTGAAGGATCTAGGATTGGAAACATTTGCCTTTTCAACTTTCTCAGAGGCTGCCAGATCGGTTACGCTCTCCCAGCATTTTCTGTTTTTATTTAAATGAAAACTGTCACTTGCCGATCCAAACTGTACTGTGGATAATATGTAAAGTGTCCTTGTCTTGACTGAGCATGGTTCCTTTCAAGAGTCAAGAGCGTTTCATTGTTACATGTAGCGGCAACAGAACAATGCAATTCTTACTAGTTGCAGTTTAACAAGCCTGTAAACGCAGAAGCACACAGATCAATATAATAATTTTCTTTTAAATTAATAACCGTAATATTAGGTAACCATAATAGTGCAAAAACTGAAGTCCATAATCCAGCCAAAGACATCGTCCATGGAAGATCATCCTTGCTGAGGTTAGTGTGTAGAAGAACATTGGGAGTTTACGATTAGAAGTTTACAAAAACAAAGAAGATTGAGGATACATATATATGCTAATATATATATATATATATATATATATATATATATTTTTATTTTTATTTTTTATTTTTTATTTTATTAGAAGTTAATACATCACAAAACAGTACAGTGGCACCTAATTTTAGGTGCCAACTATGTAATACCGTAATCCATTCTATGTACAACCTCTAGTTTTATGTTATAAGAAAGAAGTAAGCAGAACAAGAAAAAGAAAGCAATAGAAAGGGGAAAAAGTGGAGAAATAGATGGTAGAGAGTAGAAAAACGTGAAGTGTGTATATAAAAAATAAAAAAAAGGAAGAGAGAAAGAGGAAAGTAGAAATAGAAGAGAAGGCCCCTTAAAAGAGAATTTTTCAAATCTGTATTCGGAGATGTAGCTCTATCCGCGTCATGAACTGAAATCAGCAATCCTTACGGCACCGCTGCATCACATGATTCCAAAAAGTCGATGAAAGGAGACCAACTCTTTAAGAATTGGTCATATTTATCTATTAGTCGGAGTCTCATTTCTTCAAGGCGTGCTATGTCCATCATATTCCTAATCCACATTTTAACAGTTGGTGTGGTTGTATTTTTCCAAAATTTAAGTATCAATTTCTTTCCAATTATTAACCCATAATTAAAAAAAACATTTTGATCTTTATTTAAATTGGTATCTTCTCCTATTATTCCAAATATAATCCATTCCGTTTTGGGTTCTATTCTTGACTTGAAAATCTTTGTAAATATATCAAATATATCACTCCAAAATGTATTCAACTTTGTACATCCAACAAATGAGTGTGTTATATTAGCGTTTTGAAACAAACATTTATCGCATCTGGGAGAGACGTTTGGATAAAATTTATTCAACCTCGTTTTTGAATAATATAGTCTATGTAATAATTTGAATTGAATTAAATTATGTCTTGCATTAATAGAACAGTTATGTGTATTCATCAAATATTTTTCCCATCTATCCTTAGAGATCTTTGTCATTAGCTCTTGTTCCCAATCTTCCCTTAATGCTTCTGTTGAGGGTGATTCTCTATTTAATATATTATGATAAAAGTATGATATTAATTTTTGTGAATCAGCCTTGATATTCATTGCTTCTTCTAAAGGATCTAAAAATATAGTTTGAAATCTATGTGTATGTTTCTTCATAAAGTCACATACCTGTATATATTTAAAATATTGATTATCCTTCAATTTAAATTTTAATTTTAATTGTTGAAATGATAACAGTTTGCCCACTTCATACATGTCCCCTACTTTCCTAATCCCCAGTCTATCCCATTGTTGATATGTGTTGTCGATGAGAGAAGGTTTGAATGCGGGGTTGTTCAATAGTGGGGTTAGTACTGATAAATTATTTAATTTCAAGGATGCTTTTATTTGTTTCCAAATTCTTATTATATTGTGAATAATTGGGTTCTTCTTATATATTATACTATTCAATTTTATCGGTGAGAGCAGGATCGTTCCTATATCGTACGGATAGCACTCCTCTTTCTCCATTCTTATCCACTCCAACTGCTGAGTGGAACTATCTAGCCAGTATATTATGTTCTTAATATGCACTGCCCAGTAGTAATATATAAAGTTAGGTAATGATAAACCCCCCACTTCTTTAGATTTGCACAAATGCTTTCGTTGAATTCTATGTGTTCTGTAGTCCCATATAAAATTAGTGATAGTGGAATCTAATTTTTTGAAAAAATATTTTGGAATATATATTGGGATTGCTTGAAACAAATATATTAATTGTGGTAAGAAAGTCATTTTTATAGCGTTAATTCTACCTATCAATGAGAGTGGAAGCGTTTTCCAAAATTTAATCGTATCATTCAGTTTATTTAATAGTGGTATAAAATTGGCACTAAATAATGATTTGTGTCTTCTCGTAATTTGAATACCCAGGTACTTGAATTTTTCTGTTGCAATTTTGAAGGGGAATTTTAGTAAGTGTCTCGAATCCTGTGGTTTTAAAGACATAATTTCGCTTTTATTCCAATTTATTCTGTATCCTGAAAAAGAGCCGAATTCCTCAATTAGTGTTAATAAGGTGGGTATACTCGTTTGTGTATTAGTAATATATAAAAGGATATCATCAGCGTATAATGAAATTTTATTCTTTGAGTCCTTGCTGTTATATCCGTGAATATTCGGGTGATTTCTAATCCTTTCGGCCAGCGGTTCTATCATAAGGGCAAATAGCAATGGTGATAAGGCACACCCTTGCCTATTACCCCTTGATAAGTAAAATTTTGGAGATAGCGTATTGTTAGTTAATATTCTTGCCGTAGGTCTATCATAAAGTAGTTTAATCCATCTAATAAAATTCTCTCCCATATTAAATTTTTGGAGTACCTTGTATAAATACTGCCATTCTACTTGATCAAATGCCTTCTCTGCATTATACAATACATTAGCAGGACAATTACATCAGGGAAACCGTTAATTTGGAACTGTTGTAATAATTCATTCCTTTAATTTCCACTGATACATACACGCTCAACATTTAAAAGTTTGTCAAAATAATGAATGCAAAACCAAACAATCTATAAACTCTTAATTCCAGGTTTTGAAATTCTCTAGGAATTAGTTTGGTTGAAACCAATCATTCTTTGTATTGGCTGATCACTCAAGGCACATGAAGTGACTTTTATTCGTTCCCCACTGTTGAATAGGTTGCGTCTGAAACTTGAATATGGTGCACTAATTGTGTGGGATGGAACTGAATGTTTTGAAATCAGGCCAGGTGAATTGATTTGCACCTGAACAGAAGAATAATGGAGAATGGGTCGACTGGTAATTTAATGATTACTTTTTAATCCTTAACTACACTCATCATTAGCAGAAACCAAAGCAGCTCAATCATACCTCCCTGCACGCCCTCCAGATTAATGGTTGATGTCATTTTGAAGACAATATTGAGACAAAGTTAAATGTTTCTGGAAAAACCCTGGGCAATTACCGCATGATCATCAATCCATCACCGCACAAACCTTCTCACTCATCCATGAAACAGAACTCAGTGAAGCAAGATAATTCCAGCAGGCTGCCCCAACACGCTCAGAACCGGTAATTTCTTAACAACGCCAAAGAGCGTTAAAATCAAACAGGGGAAAGAAAATGTTCTTCTCATCCGATACAATCATCATTCCATCTTGAGTTTCGACTGTGCTTTTGTACATTTGATGTAATCATTAATAAAAAAAGAAGCCAACTCCCCACCTTAAGGGGGCTGTCCCACTTGGGCGACCTAATCCGCGCGTTCTGGCGAGTTTGCCCTCGACTCATACTCGCAGCATGGTCGACATGATGTCGTAGGAGGTCTTTGTAACTTTCCTTCATGTTCGAGAGTAGTCCCCGTGTACCCAAGGCCTCAGCTAGGTCGCGGCGTATTTTTCACCATGTTGAAAAATGCCCACGTGTAAAAAAAGGTCGCCATGGAAAAAATCAATACTTTTTTTACTTGTGGTTTTAGTAGGTCGGCATGTTAGTCGTAGGTAATCGAGGGTAGTCGAAGGTAATCGAAGATAGTCTTCATCATAGTCGAAGGGAGGTCGAAGAAGGTCGAAGGAGGTCGTCTTCACTCTCCACTATTCTGTGACCAATTTTCCCGAAGTTAGTCGTAGCGAGTCGTAGCTAGTCGAAGCTGGTCTTCAACATAGTTGAAGGAGGTCTTCAACATGACATATTTTCAAACTCTCCTAAGCTCTTCTAAACTCGCCAATTAGGTCGCCCAAGTGGGACAGCCCCTTCAGAGAAACAACACTCACAATCACATTCAACAAAAAAATGCAGACATTAGAAATCCAAAGTTAAAACAGAAAATATTTAAAGCGATTGGCAACGCAACTAGCAAGAAAGAAATAGAGCCAATGTTTCAGGTTAACACTTATTTCATAGGATTTGGAAAAGTAAGAAAACAAGACTGTTTTAAGTGCCTGCGAGGAGGAGGATGAAAGGATGGGGGGATATCTGTGGTAGGGAGCAGATCAAAATTGTGAAGGTAAAAATTGCTTTAAAAACTGGCTGTGAAACTTGCTTTAAAAACTGAGACAGAAGTGAAAGAAAAGAAAGAAACTGAAACTGAAAAGTACAACCATGTCTGTGGAGAGCCAACCCGGAGCATGTTTATTTATTTTACTTCGGAGTCACGTGAGTGACTACGTGAAGAACCCACCCAGCGCGCAGGCGCGGCATTACGTCAGCAGTGCAACAGCGGCAGCAGCTGGAGCCAGGCTCTCCAGCGGCAGCATAAAGACAGGACCTCAGGTAAGTGTCTTTTTGTATTACAGAGTCGCTCAACGGTGAGAATTATGGCCACCAGAAAGCGACCAGCTAGAAGGACTGCCTGCCCAACTCCACCCGAGGAGGGGTCTATATCTGGGCGGCAGCCACCAGTAGCGGAGGAGCTATTTCAACGCTCCCGCTCACCCGACACCGAGCCGCTCCCTGTGCCGCCGATTTCAACGCCCCGCACAGGGAGGAAGGCAACCCGCAAAACGGACCGGCCGGTGTCCTCCGACTCGTCGGAGGAACGGGAACGCTCTCCACCGCCGAAACGGGGAGACGCCCGCATCAGCTGCATGAGGCAGCTCCTGGAGCAGATGATAAATGAGGAGATGCAGGCCAGGCATCTCCAAGGAGGACGGGCTTTGGCCTCCTCCATACCATCGCCACACCCTTCTGTACCCTCTCTGTCGAGGGCAGTAAGGGAGGCCAGGACTGGGCTGGCCTATCACAAGGGCAGGCGGACGACAACATAAGTATGCCGGGCGAGCTGGAAGAAGAGCTACTGGGTGTAGTCGGTCGGTACGCAGCGCCCCCAACGACCGGGATGGTACTACCACCTAGAATGGCGGCCAGTATCAATAGGCTTTCCAACAAGCCGCTGCAGGACAAGGTCGTTCAGCAGGCCCTTGACACCTACACAGCGCCAGAAAATTGCAAGGCGCTGCGGGTGAAAACTGTCAACGGGCAAATATGGAACCAGCTGGGGCAGCAGATCAGGACTCAGGAGGTAAAAATGCAGCGGGTCCTGAAGCTCCACACTGCAGCCATCACCGCCTTTGCTCGGTCCGTCGGCAACGAAGAGCTCTCCATACCCCAGCAGGATGCGCTGGCGTTAATGTGCAACACCACGTACGAGCTCAACAGCCTACGGCGGGATAACATCAGGCCTGCCCTCAATCCTAAATACGCGGGCCTCTGCAAAGCTCCAGCGCCGGAACGGGAGGCGCTGCTATTTGAAGCAGACTTGGCCAAGAAACTTAAAGAATTGGAAGAGGCGGCCAAACCTGTAGGCCTCATGAGGGCAGCGCCAGGACCGAGCAGGGTGAAGACACCCAGTTGGCAGCACGCCTCGGCATCCACCAGCAGGTACCGAGCTGGTGAAAGGCTGGTGACCGCCTCCCACTACCCCCCGAGCTCTTTTTTAGAGCGGGGCCCAGGGCGGAGCCGTGGGAAGATGCGCCGCCCCACCGCAGCACCAACACGGACACCCTCGGGCCAAACCCATCGGAAATGCCCCCACAAATAAACATGGAGGTAGGTGGGTCTGGTTCCTGCCAACATGCACAGACAAAGGGTGTTGTGTTAACAGGAGGGCGTTTGAGGTTCTTCAAGCATGTTTGGTGCTCCCTTACTAACAACAGGTTTATACTCAACAGCATCAGTGGATACAAAATTGAATTCAAACCAGGCATAGAACCGCCAGTTCAGCACATGCCCCAAAGGGTATTCCTTCCCTCACAATTAGAGAAGGTAGAAGGACAAGCTGAACTAGATAGGCTCGTGGCTAAAGGCATCATAGAAATGACCACACACGAGCCGCAGGAATTTGTATCGAATATTTTTCTCAAATCCAAGAAAGATGGTGGATGTCGTATTATTATTGATTTGACGTCACTTAATCAGTCTGTTGAGTATCAACATTTCAAAATGGAGACATTTGTCACTGCCAGACAACTGATCTCCAAGGGATACTACATGGCAAGCATAGACATCAAGGATGCTTACTTACTATTTAGTACCCATTCATAAGGATTATTACAAATATCTGAAATTTATCTGGATGGGCCAGCTATGGCAGTATAGAGCATTGCCCAATGGTTTAACGACAGCTCCCAGATTATTTACAAAAATTCTTAAAGTGGCCATGAAAAAATTGAGAGAACAAAAACATTTAGTCGTGGCCTATCTGGACGACGTTCACATATTAGGGAGAACAAGGGAACTAGCTGTTGCAGGAGTTTTAGCCACTAAACAACTCCTTGAAACTTTGGGATTCATTCTACACCCAGATAAATCAATATTGGAGCCTACCACTAACATGGATTACCTAGGCTTCACTATTGACACTATCCATATGACTGTCACTCTGCCTACAGACAAAAAAGTTACACTTACAGAAGCCTGTAACCATTTAATTGCAACACCACAACCAAGGATACGGCACGTAGCCAGAGTCATTGGTACTATAGTAGCAGCTTTCCCGGCTGCCCAATATGGGCCCTTGCATTATCAAAATTTGCAAAGAGCAAGGACACATGCATTACGTCTTAATAGGGGGCATTATGACCGTAAAATGGAGGGCATTAACTTCTTGGAGATGCTTGCCGCATTTTATGGGCTAAAAGCATATGTATCCAACATGCGGAATGTACATGTCAGGGTTATGATTGACAACACAACGGCGGTGTCTTACATTCAGCACATGGGTGGTATAAAATCAGTATCATGCGACAAATTGACTACTATAATCTGGCAATGGTGTGTCGAGAGACATATTTGGCTATCAGCTGCCTATTTACCAGGCAAGCTAAATTCAGTGGCGGACACCAGGTCACGAAAATTCAACGACAACATCGAATGGATGTTGGACCCGAAACTATTTGCTAGAATTGTTAAGCAATATGGTACGCCAGATATAGATTTGTTTGCGTCTAGACTAAATCACCAACTACCCATGTATGTGGCTTGGGAACCAGACCCAGAGGCAGCAGCGGTAGATGCCTTCACGCTGGATTGGGGAAATTTCTTTTTCTATGCTTTCCCTCCCTTCTGCCTCATCGGTCGGGTACTCCAAAAAATTCAAGCTGACTCAGCCTCAGGCATTCTGGTCGTACCCGACTGGCCTACCCAACCATGGTTCCCAATTTTCCACGACATGGTGGTAGAGACACCTATGGTCCTTCACAACCACCCCCAATTATTGACTCACCCGGTAACTGGCATAAGTCATCCATGCCATCAAAAATTGAACCTCCTGGTTTCCAGATTCTGAACAGACCTTACCAGGGATTGGGGTTATCAGAGAGAACAATCACCACCATGTCGGCATCCCTGCAAGTTTCCACCAAGAAACAGTACCTGACCTACATCAGGAAATGGGAACAGTACTGCCTGAAAGCAGGGACATCCTACAAGACGGCTTCAATCACGGATGTGCTGGAGTTCCTGGCCCACCTGCACCATGACCTAAAGATGAGCTACAGTGCCATCAATGCAGCTCGGAGCGCCCTGTCCGCATACCTTATGCCCACAGGACAGCATAGTATTGGATCCCACCCTCTGGTTATCAAACTCCTTAAAGGGATTTATAACACCAAATCCCCTACACCTAGATACACCCATGTATGGGATGTTAGTGTAGTATTGTCACACCTTCGAGGTTGGCCTCCGGTGGGATCCCTGAGCCTGGAACAGTCCACTCACAAGACCCTCATGCTCATGGCGCTTGTCTCTGCTCAGAGGGTTCAGTCGCTGCATCAGTTAAGTCTGGACCACATGGTGACCACCCCAGATTCCATTGCTTTTACCATGCCGGGGTTGGTTAAACAGAGCAGGCCAGGTATATCCAACTCCCCGTTGATTTTCCGGGCTTACCCTCCAGAACCTAGGCTGTGTGTGGTGACCCACCTTTATGATTACATAGACACAACCCAAACACTTAGAGGGAGAGAGAAAGCCTTATGGGTCAGCCATAAAAAGCCTTTTGGACGGGTTACCAGCCAGACAATATCCAGATGGTTGAAACAGGTCGTTAATACGGCAGGGATTAACACAGATGTTTTTAAATCCCATTCAACCAGGGCAGCGTCCACGTCAGCAGCGGATCGGATGCAGGTTCCCCTAGACAACATCCTTAGTGCAGCGGGATGGTCAAGGGAATCGACATTCCAAAAATTCTACCACAAACCGCTGATGGAGAAGGACGTCTTTGTGGAGAGAATTTTAGAAACCGCAAATTTATAATTTAAAGCCCAGGGGAGCTATTTTTTGTTGTTGTTAATAAACATTTGTTGTTTAAAACTAACAAATTCGTTGGTCTTTAGATACCACTTCCTCCCTCGATGATCTTTCGGCAGTGAGTGATATAACTGTTACACGGTTTGAAATCACAGACCTTTGAAGTCTTCACGTAGTCACTCACGTGACTCCGAAGTAAAATAGTGAGATTAAACGAGTACTTACCAGTACGAAGTTTGATCTGTAGTTTATGAGGAGTTACGATGAGGGATTACGTGCCCTCCGCTCCCACCCTCATTGTATAGATCAAACTCGGCCTGATGTCTCATTAATCTTTACTATCTTTACTTCAATTTGTGTCTATCTGTGATTCCACACCGCTGCTTCGAAGCATGCCGCGCCTGCGCGCTGGGTGGGTTCTTCACGTAATCCCTCATCGTAACTCCTCATAAAATACAGATCAAACTTCGTACTGGTAAGTACTCGTTTAATCTCACTATTCTCTCCCCCAAGCCAGAACAAAGATAGGATTCCCTTTAACACCACCTTCCACCCATCAGCCTCCATATTCACCAGATCACCCATCATAATTTCCGCCACTTTCCATTGGATTTCATCACCAGATAAATCTTACTCTCCATCCCTTATCGCCATGCTAATGGGCTCTTCTCTCTGTGAATTCCTGGTCCACTCTTCTATCTGCACGTACCACTTCCCATTTCATGGCATTTTCCCAGAGTTGCTCTGCCTGCGCATTTACCTACTTTCCTTCCCAAGATCCAGGGACTCAAGCAGTCATTCTAGATGAGGCAGCACGTCACTTGCCGTGGTAGTTGAGTAAAGTGCACTTGACGCATACAACAAAAACTCAATTGTTGCTATTGTTAAAACCTAACCTACACATCTTTGGAATGTGGGAGGAAACTAGAGCACCCGGAGCAAATCCCAGTTGGTCACTGGGGAGAACGCACAAACTCCGCACAGTCAGGATCGAACCTGGGGTCTCTGGCGCTGTGAGGCAGCAGCTCTACCACACCATTTTAAATAATTGTGTTACTCCTTCTGTGTAATTAATTTCCAAACCATTGTGAATGTATTTACAAATTTGCGGTGTATATTAATTGGAGTGGGTGATTCATTAAACATAGAAACATAGAAAATAGGTGTAGCAGTAGGCCATTCGGCCATGGCTGATCATCCAAATCAATGTCCCATCATACCTGCCTTCTCTCCATACCCCCTGATCCCTTTAGCCACAAGGGCCACATCTAACTCCCTCTTAAATATAGCCAATGAACTGGCCTCAACTACCTTCTGTGGCAGAGAATTTCACAGATTCACCAATTACTGTGTAAAAAATGATTTTCTCATCTCGGTCCTAAAATACTTCCCTCTTATCCTTAAACTGTGACCCCTTGTTCTGGACTTTCCCAATATCGGGAATAATCTTCCTGCATCTAGCCTGTCCAACCCCTTAAGAATTTTGTAAGTTTCTATAAGATCCCCCCTCAATCTTCTAAATTCTAGCATGTACAAGCTGAGTATATCCAGTCTTTCTTCAGGAATCAGTCTGGTGAAACTTCTCTGTACTCCCTCTTATAGTAACCACTATAGTAAACACTATAGTTTCGCAAGTCAAAACTTTAGGGTGTACGAAAAGTTCTTTATTTTAGAACACAATGAATCACCCGAGTCGAATAAGACAGCCAAAAATAATGTTGCTTCCACAAGCGTGGGCGCTAGAATGACAGTTACTGACAGTTGTTGACAGTTACTCAAAAACAAACTGCCAATAGAACGCCTGCGCTCATGAGACTCCTTCAGCCAACCCTGAGGGTTCGATTACAACAAGGCACCAGGAATCACGGCTGTTAAAATTACCAGAACAAGCACCCATTGGTATGAGGGAGGGGCAGTGTGTTTTTATTGTGGGGTGTCGGTTGTAGCACACAGTTACAAAAAATGAGTCAACAAACATTTCAACCTTCCATTAATTCACCTTCATTTGGAGAAGGTGCAGCACCAATTACCATGCACTGCAAATTCATTTGTTCATTTTTGGAAATTAGTAACACAAAATAAGCAGCTTGAATACTTACTCTGTAGTGAGAAACTGCAGATGCTGGTTTCAACCAAAGATAGACACAAAAGGCTGGAGTAACTTAGCGGGACAGGTAGCATCTCTGGAGGGAAGGAATGGGTGATGTTTTGGGTCGAGACCCTTCTTCTGTATCTGGTCTTATATTTATAATGACACATAACAGGCACTCAAGTGAGCAGATGAATGCAGCCGCCCAGAGAATAATCCCAGCAGTCCCATTCCCCCTCTCATTATTCCCCTGTATCTCTGCAACTTATTTTTTTTTCTCACAAATGCCCATCAGCTCCTCTTTGAAGCAATTCACAGCAACCAATATTGAAACACAGCAATATTTATTTGTGATGCTGGCATAAACTGGAGGACACAGAGGAAACCCTGTGATTCTGGACTAAACACAACTCTGCCCAAATAGACATGCACTTCAATTTTTTTAGTATCACATAGAAAACAGTTTGCAGACCTTTGTAAGTATCAGGCACCTCAAGACCTCCCTTAGTACAAATATTTTTCAGCTTGCAAATATAGAGCTGCCCCATAAAGCAACCCATGTGAGATCTCCACATTCATTCCTGTATATTGACTGAACAAGGCGTTGTACTCAGAAAGAGAACATAGAAACACCGAAACATAGAAGATAAGGTGCAGGAGTAGGTCATTTGGCTTCTTGAGTCAGCACTACCATTCAATATGATCATGGCTGATCATCCAAAATTATTACCCTGTTCCAGCTTTTTACCCATATCGCTCGATTTCCTTAGCCCTAAGAGCTAAATCTAACTCTCTTGAAAACATCCAGTGAATTGGCCTCCACTGCCTGCTGTGGCAGAGAATTCCACAGTTTCACAACTCTCTGGGTGAAACCATTTTTCCTCATCTCAGACCTACATGGCCTACCCCTTATTCTTAAACTGTGACCCCTGGTTCTGGACTCCCCCAACATCGGGAACATTTTTCCTGCATCTAGCCTGTCCAATCCTTTAAGAATGTTATATGTTTCTGTAAGATCCCCTCTCATCCTACGTAACTACATATCTCTTCAAGATAATGGTATCACTGTGCACTATGCACTATGCACAACGCACTATGGGAACTTCACTTGCCCCCCTGCAGGAACTATACATCAGGAGGTGCAACTCCAGAGCCAACAATATCATGAGAGACGCCTTCCACCCGTGCAACGGACTGTTCCAGCTGCTACGGTCAGGCAAACGCCTCCGTTGCCATGTGGTGAGAACAGAGAGGTTGAGAAGGAGTTTCTTCCCAGAGGCCATTCGGACTATAAATGCCTATCTCACCAGGGACTAACTCTACTGAACGTTTTTCCTTCCAATATTTATTATGTAAAGGTATATGTGTGTTATGATTGTGTTTATAGGTTGTTTGTCTTTTTGCACAAAAGTCCGCGAGCATTTCACTGCACATCTCGTATGTGTATGTGACAAATAAACTTGACTTGACTTGACTTGTCTTGACTGAAACGAAATGTTTGTAATTGATAAAAAAAATTAAGCATGTTAGATCTCCTTGGTAACAATAGAACACAAGAGAGAAAAAGGTCTGCAGACAAAAAGATTAGCCAAGTGTCAATCAAGGAAGAAAGGAGTTCACATACCTTTAGCCACTGGAAACATGAGTAAACCTGTTCAGTTGTAAAGTTTACCTGGAACAAATTTGCCCTACAAATTTTCAGTAAGTGACAATAGGTGAAAAATAATCCAGCCTTTCATAGATTTGTATATTCATGAAGTCATACAGCGTGGAACCAGGCTTCATCTAGCCGTTCATCTTTCAACACACTAAAACAATTTTGTTTTTCAGTTATTTTAATTATTTTTTAATCGGTTTTGAAGTAATAGATTTAATGACTGGGCAACCCACTCACTGAGACATTATCAAAGTAGTTGTTTTTTTCACCTTCTCTGTGCTTGGTGCATGACACAACGTGATGAAACTTCACCAGGGGGCCTCTGTGGACTGTGTGTTTATCCACTATTTTTAACATCACCAAACTAATACTCGCAATTGTTAAAATTATTGCATATTGGCACCAAGGCAAATTCCTTGTAAAATGTGAATACTTGGCCAATAAACTTACTTACTTACTTATATCTGCCATTTTTCAGGATGGAATACTGGGAAGATGTGAGGACAGAAGACATATGGCAATATCTCTGATGGGGGTGAAGACAAATGTTTCTTGACAATAAATTGGAGTTATCCAGTGAAGAAAAAAAATCACCACAAAGTATGAGATGAGGACAGTCAGAATAAAAATACAAACAATGGAATGTAAATGAAATACAAAAAGATTGCAGGTGCTGATAACCTGAAATATTAAAAGGATGTCAAAAGGTTGCATAGTGCTGGGCAGTGAGGTATGACCAATCTGAAACAGCACTCCATTTCCAGGGACCCAAATAGTCCTTCCCAATGAAGTAGTAATTCGCATGCACAAGATTAATTCTTCATTGTTCCAGTCATTGTTCACAATGTGATCTCCAAAACACTGGGAAAACATAATAAAAAGGAACGGCTGATGGCTAGAGACAGTGTGAGCCCAAGAGGGAGACATAGTTATGAACTGTGGAACTGGTTAATGGATTTCTAGTGGAGGAAGAGGGAGGGAAGGCAGGGGGGAGCGAGGGAGGGGAGGGGGGATAGGGGAGGGGGGGGGGGGGGGGGGGGGGGGAAGGAGGGGAGGGAGGGTGGGGGGAGGGGGGGGGGGGGGGGGGGGGGGGGGGGGGGGGGGGGGGGGGGGGGGGGGGGGGGGGGGGGGGGGGGGGGGGGGGGGGGGGGGGAGGGGGGGGAGGGGGGGGGGGGGGGGGGGGGGGGGAGGGGGGGGAGGAGAGGGGGGGGGGGGGGGGTGGGGGGAGGGGGGGGGGGGGGGGGGGGAAGGGGGGGGAGGTGGGGGGGGGGGGAGGGGGGGGGTGGGGAAGGGAGGGAAGGAAGGAGTTGTTTGCAAAAGGTAGCTAAAATGACAGAATGCAATGTTCATACTGTTGGGTTGTAAGCTACCCAGCTGAATATGAGGTGCTGTTCCTCCAATTTGCAAGTGGCCTCACGCTGGCAATGGTGGAGTTCTCGCCAACTGGAAAACCATACGCAGGTTGGGTGACAAAATTGAGAGCACTTGCGATCAATCAATGGGGATGACTCGGACCTCTTTCATGTCTGCCATTTTAATTCTTCCACTCAGATCTTTCTGTCTGCAGCCTGCTGTACTGTTATAACAAGACCTAAACTCAAAGAACAACATATCTTCTTCCTTTTGGGCATGCTGTAGCCTTCCAAACTTAACATTCATTTTTATAATTCAGATAACTCATTCTGTGTCTGTATCAGAACTGGCCATTTCTGCTGAAAGTCATCCATCTATTACAATGGCTCAGTATTTTTATCTTTCCAATGGCACAGCCTGACCGGCTAGACATGTCATAAGGAATAGGAGTAGAATTAGGCTATTCGGCCCATCATGTCTACTCCGCCATTCAATCATGGCTGATCTATCTCTCCCTCCTAACCCCATTCTCCTGCCTTCTCCCCGTAACCTGTGACACATGTACTAATCAAGAATGTACCACAGCCCTTCATTTGTCATCTTTCTTTGTATTTTCAAGTCAAGTCAAGTCAAGTTTATTCGTCACATACACATACGAGATGTGCAGTGAAATGAAAGTGGCAATGCTCATGGACTTTTGTGCAAAAAGACAAACAACCAAACAACATAAACACAATCATAACACACATATTCTTTTACATAATAAATAATGGAAGGAAAAACATTCAGTAGAGTTAGTCCCTGGTGAGATAGGCGTTTACAGTCCAAATGGCCTCTGGGAAGAAATTCCTTCTCAACCTCTCTGTTCTCACTGTATGGCAACGGAGGCGTTTGCCTGACCGTAGCAGCTGGAACAGTCCGTTGCAGGGGTGGAAGGGGTCTCTCATGATATTGTTGGCTCTGGAGTTGCACCTCCTGATGTATAGCTCCTGCAGGGGGGCAAGGGAAGTTCCCATAGTGCGTTCGGCCGAACACACTACTCTCTGCAGAGCCTTCTTGTCCTTGGCAGAGCAATTCCAAAACCAGATGGTAATGTTCCCGGACAAGATGCTTTCCACCGCCGCTGCGTAGAAGCACTGGAGGATCATCGGAGACACTCTGAATTTCCTCAATTGCCTGAGGTGGTAAAGGCGCTGCCTTGCCTTACTCACGAGTGCTGAGGCGTGTGATGCCCATGTCATATCCTCAGAGATGTGGACTCCCAGATATTTAAAACAGTTCACCCTATCCACAGGATCCCCATTTATCCTCAATGGAGTGTACGTCCTCGGATGATGTGCCCTCCTAAAGTCCATGATCAGCTCCTTCATTTTTTTGATGTTCAAGAGCAGGCTGTTATCCTGGCACCAGAGTGCTAGACCAGCCACCTCCTCCCGGTAGGCCTTCTCATCGTTGTCTGAGATCAGGCCCACCACCACAGTGTCATCAGAAAACTTAATTTTCATTCTGTAACAGTGTTTACCTTATAGGTTTGGTTTATTGTCCCTCTCTGTAACTGTCCCCATTGATCCATTGACTGGAGCACCTCCACAACTTATCCTCAGCCTAACTCTGATCTCACCATAACACATACATTGTCTTTGTCCTATCCCTCTCCCATTTTATTTACAACTTTAAAGTAACTTATTTTTCATCTACCCCATTTCTTATGGTTATTGACCTGAATAGTTGACATTATTTCTCCTTTCCCCGATGCTGCCTGATCTCTGAGTTTTCTAGATTTTCAGCAACTGCAGTTTTCGTTTATTTACCACTCTTCGTGGATTGATGTATTCATTATGTTGATGCACCTGATTGTGAATGTCAGGTATAAACTCCATAATCTTTACCCTTGAGTGCTGCAGATTGATGGTCAGTCAAGTTCAGTACAGCCAACGTCTTCATTGATGCTATTTAACACCCACCTGAGTAACGGTGATATGGAACGCCCTCAAGTGACGAAGGTGTGCCATTGCAATATCACCCACGGGTTTGTTTTCAGGTAAAATCAGCAATTTGGGTGCAAGCTACATAAATATTGCAGCAGCAGATATTTTATACAATCTTTTTTAAAAGATGCTTTTTAATACTTCAGAAACATTATTCAATCAACTTGCAACATTGACGAGGTGCCAGGTGGCACAATGGTAAAGTTGCTGTCTTACAGTACCAGGGACCCCAATTCGATCCCGACTACAGGTGGCGTCTGCGTTGTGTTTATACGTTCTCCCTGTGACTTGTGTGGGCTTTCTCCGGGTGTTCTGGTTTCCTCCCACGCTGCAAAGACATACGGGTTTGTAGGCTAATTGGCTTAGGTTAAAATTGTAATTGTAAATTATCCTTAATTTGTGTAGGATGGTGTTAGTGTGTGAGGCTGGAGGCTTTGCTGGTTATTAATACTTTTAAGGATTTATTTGGGCCTTTAGCTCCCATCTACCCTGGACACCAGTGGAGTGGTCTAAGCATAGGCTGGGCCTCCAGTGGTGGAGTGAGCAGATACTGCACATGAGATGGTGGAGAGGAGATTCACCAAATGTTACCTGGGATGAAGCTGTTCAGTTAAGAGGAGAGACTGGATGAGCTGACCCTGTTCTCCCTGGGGCATAGGAGGTGGTGCTGGGGGAGATATGACTGAGCTATATCAAATTATGAGCAGTATAGATCTACATTTCTTCATTGCTGTTGAAATATTCATGGGCAATAGGACATACAAATCTGAAGGAGAAACATAAACACATTGGTGGCTTAACAGGCAAAATAAACAAACTCAACAGTTCATGCAGTTGAACACATACAGTATAAATCAGCCAACCATCCTAATATTCATCATCAATCCAGCAGCAGTTTGTGATCAATCCAATTAGAAACCTGCTGTCTCAGCTGCTGGCTGCCTGGGGAAGTCAAGATATCTGTTTAACTCTGCTCAATGAGTTGTTACATTCAGTCACACAAACATTTTGAAATTTCAGCACATACCAAGTCAAGCTATGAATTTAAATATTTTGAGCCTTAAGCAAAAAATAATTACGATACAAATTGGATAGTGCTGGAAAATAGGCTTGGGACTTGCAGCATGAGATTAGCGAGTTCCCTAGAGCGATTGGAGGGAACTTCGTGCTCAGACCTCATTAGCACAATAGTAGCACCAGTCCCAACCCTAAAGCAAGCCTAAAGTGTAAAACCATGGTGCGTTTTGGAAGTCCTTCCACAGCTGGAGTGAGCAGAATCTTCTCTCCCACCATCCACTGTTTCTCTGAGCCTGTTCTCAAGTCACTGGTGGATAAGGTTTGAGGAACAGAGAGATCCTCAGAAAGACATCAAGGTTCTCTGTCAATGGCAGTGAGAGGACCTTCGGGGAATTCAGTGCCTGAAGCTTAGGCTGAAGGGATTGATTTAATGACTACACATAATGCCACTGGAGATGCAGACACTATCAAAGATGATGCTATTGCTTATGACTTAGTCTCTTTCCTTACATTTCATATTCTCCTTCCTGCTGCTACACATCAAGGCTTCATGAATGTTTTAACACTTAGTCGTGATGCAGCCCAGTTTGTTTGGACTTTGTCAATTCAACTTTGGATAAAGACTTACATTACCACAGACCCTCTCCTGATTACAACAGGATTTCATTCTTGAGAACTGTTTGTTACCCACACCGTTAACAAGTCAGAAATTTGGCCACTGATTTACTTAATATATTTAATTAGAACATAAACCAACCACGGACCACGTGTAGTTAGACCAGAGCATTTAACTCAATTAGTCAGATTTCTCTGCGAGATAAGATAATACTGCTGTGAACTAAGTTCCCACATGGCAGAAAATGCATCAGTTCTACAGCAGCAGGTTTGTATATAAGGGCAGTCCATACAGTGGGATAAAGGACCTTAACTGGTGACTTTACACAAACAGTGGGTGCATGTATTACAGATTTGTTTCTTGAAACATTTTACTGTGTTTTGCAAATTGTTTGTTGGGGCATTTTGCTGTATAACTGTAGAGCTAAAACACAAATATTAAAGGCCACTGACTAGCCTATTTAATTCGCAAATTCCAATCTTCTTTTACTTTTATAATCACACAAATATGGAATGTAACAAAACATAGCACTATTTAGAATGTGTAATATGCTGACTCATATACCATCACCTACCAAATATAAGGGGAGGTTATGACTTCATGAGGAGGCAAAACTGACTGATAGCCCATTGGCCTTATGCCTTATGATCTAACATTTACACATAAAGTACCAAATCATTTTTGAAGAAATTTCCCGGGAAATTGTTAGTTGGGAGAATTATTAGTTTCAAAAATCTTTCAGTAGTATATATGTGAATCAGAGTTCATGGTTTGCCCCAATTTGTTACATTCCTTTAACAAGTATAATATATTTACTTGCAGGGCAGTTGAATTGACAAAAATGAAAGCACAGGCACAGAGGTTGAGGAGAAATCATTAGATATTTAGCTATTTTCTGTTAGCTGCATACACAAGTTCAGCCTCCATAAAGAACAGCTGTGTTGGACAGATTTGAATAGAACCTCATAACTTCATCTTTAAGCAGCATTTGAAAAATCACAGTCATTTGTTCCTTTGATCATGTGCTTCTTTCTTTTTGTCATAGTCACA
This sequence comes from Leucoraja erinaceus, assembly GCF_028641065.1. NCBI lineage: Eukaryota > Metazoa > Chordata > Chondrichthyes > Rajiformes > Rajidae > Leucoraja > Leucoraja erinaceus. The sequence continues at coordinate 16,620,058 of NC_073402.1, read as the reverse complement.
GTCAGAGTGAGATACAGGACAGGTGCTTTGGCCCACCAAGTCCATGCCCCCATCAAGCATCCATATCCCCATGTTCTGATGAAGAGTCTCTGTCCTGAAACATTGACTCAGTTTCTCTTCCCACTGATCCAACTTGAGCAGCTGAGCATTTCCAGCATTTTCAGATTTTTGTTTAAGATTTCTAGCATGTGCAGTTTGATTTGATTTTCACCCACATACTAATCCTGCATGAAGCCGTTTTATTCCACCACCTTACCCCCGGATTTTCCCACTCATCCTCACACTAGGGGTATTTCACAGAGGCCAATTAACCCACCAACCTGCACATTTTTGGGCTGCGAGAGGAAATTGTAGCACACAGAGGAAGCCCACTAGGAGAACATGCAAACTGCACTTACACAGGACTTAACCTTGTTATTAATTTAGCAATAATTGTGAATAATTACACCTTGTTTGGTATATGTTACATTTCTCACTATATGTTCATTTGTTCATTTTCTCTACTTTGGCAGTTTGCGTTAATGCTGGGACTTGAACAAGCTTACATTACATCATGCCAATACCCAGCAGATTTCCCTCTGCTGGTTAACTGGCTCTGGCACGCGCAATTGAATGTGTCAGTAATTGTGCTTCTGACTATATTTTTTCCGACTTAAATTTATAAAAAGCTGAATTTTTAAGTAGTTCAATGTAGTTTAGAGCATTTCTTTTAATTACAGTTGTGGGTTGAGGTACTGTTTATTAAAGAATTTGCAAGACATTTAAAACAGTTAACAATAGTTAAGAAACAGAGAAATGAGTCCAGCCAATGAATCGCCATTAGCTTGAAGACAGAAGACAGAGAGTTTCCAACAATCTAGTTCTGAAGAAGGGTCTCAACCTGAAATGTCAACTATTTTCTCCAGAGATGCTGCCTGACTCCAGCATTTTCTGCCTAACTAATATAAACCAGCATCTGCGGTTCCTTTTTATTATATCAGTTAGTTCAGTTGCATGTTCCCTCTAGCATTGAATGTACACTCTTCCTTCCACTTCCATGCTTTTTTAGATATTGTCTCACACTTTATATTATGTCCCAGCATTAATTTTGTATCAGCATTAACAATCTTACTTTGTGTTGGCCCTATCTAATTGTCCTCTTCCTGATTAGATAGATAGATGAGTTATTTTTTAATACATATCCTACATCAAAAGTGTTTAAATGACAATATTCCATTATGGAATATTTATTTTGGTAAATGTCTTCCAACATTCCCTTCATTCTTTCAGTGGTAATTCTCAGTCCTTACCATTTCTTCCTTTCTGAAAATGAATAGAAGAGCTAATTACATGGACAGTTATTATAATATTCACTAACCATATGCCCATCCTTTTTTATCTTTTGTATTTTTTTTAAACTGCAAGATCAATGTCATGTTCTTTACCTGACTCTACTATTCTTTTTGACTCCAGTATTGATATTGGTATTGGTGTTGGTTTATTATTGTCATGTGTACTGAGATAGTGAAAAGCTTTGTTTTGCATGCTATTGAGGTAAATCATGCCATACATGGATACATTAGGTTATGCAACAGTATTTAATAATTGCAAGGGCCGCACAAGGTAGATTGAAAGATTGGGAATTCATTTTCAGCATATGAAATGAAATGAAATGAAATGAAATGAAATGAAATGATTCAATTTATTATCATTGTCAGTGTACAGTACAGAGACAACGAAATGCATTTTTAGCATCTCCCTTGAAAGGGAGACACAGGGCGTCGCGGTGTGCCCGCGCCTGCCGCCGTAACATTCCATTACAGGCAAAGGTGGGTGAAGTGTCTTGCCCAAGGACACAACGACAGTATGCACTCCAAGCGGGATTTGAACCGGCTACCTTCCGGTCGCCAGCCGAACTCTTAGCCCATTGTGCTATGAAAAATCCGTTCAGTGATTTGATTGCAGATAATAGCCAACTAACGTCCTGTAAAAGTTCAACAACACATTTTGCTATTTACATTCAATGCACCTTAAAGTTTTTTTTGTTTTTATTTTTTAATCCTGCGCTCATCTCTTATCTTAAAGATCTGGCTCTTACTTTTCGCCATTCGTTTAAGGATTGCATCATTTAAAAGGAAGTTTCTTTCATTCTTGTTTTCTCAGAATTTGCCGAACTGCATTTCATTGCATTTAGCATCCTGTTTTGCCACGTGACCATCTCAGCTGTTTCGTCCTGCAGTATCATCATCCTACATCCTCACCCTTTGCTGTGCGGCTAATTTGGTATAAACATAGAAACATAGACATAGAAACATAGAAAATAGGTGCAGGAGTAGGCCATTCGGCCCTTCGAGCCTGCACCGCCATTCAATATGATCATGGCTGATCATCCAACTTGGTATCCTGTACCTGCCTTCTCTCCATACCCCCTGATCCCTTTAGCCACAAGGGCCACATCTAACTCCCTAACATCTAACAAACTTAATGGCATCATTTCTCTTGTGTTATATCCGCATCAGTCACATAAAGTGGGTAGCAGATCCGAGGACACTTCTCTGTGCCATATTTATTCCGTACCCATTACTTTTGTTTTGTTTTTTTATTTTATTTTTAATTTTTATTTATTAGAAGTCAGTACAATACAGTGGCACCTTTTTCCAGGTTCCCAAAATTATGTTAACATATTACATTCTCTGTACAACCTCCTTTTTCTTTTCTTTTTTTAACAAGAAAAGTAAGAAGAGAAAAAGAAAAAGAGGTAGTAAAGAGTGAAGGATAGACTAGTGTGCGTGAGTAAGAAACAGAAAAAGGAAGTAGTGAAGAAAAGAAATAAGTGAGGAAGGAAAGCAGGAGGGAGTTTATCCAATCGCCACAAGGAGATGATTTTTTTATATTCTAGGTCGTCTTTCACCCATACCTGAAACTTTTAATTTTTACGATACTGTTGCACCACATGACTCAAAGAAATCAATAAATGGAGACCAACTCATTAAGAATTAGTCTTATTTGTCTATTAGGAAGAATCTCATTTCTTCCAATGTGCTGTGTCCAACATATTACTGATCCACATTTTAACTGTTGGTGTATTAGCATTTTTCCAGAATTTAAGTATAAGTTTTTTTGCTATTATTAACCCATAATTAAAGAATGAGTTTTGGGGTTTATTGAATTTATTCCCGTCTCCCCTTACTCCAAATATAATCATTTCAGTATTCGGTTCCATTTTTATCTTAAATAGCTTTGTGAATATATCAAATATATCACACCAAAATTTATGGAGTTGTGTACAAGAAACAAATGAGTGTGTAATATTGGCATTTTGAGAAAGACATTTATCACAGATGGGAGAGATATTTGGATTACTTTATGTTACTTTTGTTACTTTAACATTTTCCATTAATTCACTTAGATATCACTCGAAAGCCAAATGTTTAATTTTGTGTTTATCTCTTGCAGCAACATATTGAACAGCTTTCAAAATATCCCCTTTTCGATATCCATTACACTTACAATATTTTAACAAGCGAATCCTTCATTTAATCAACTAAACCAGTCAGGTATAGCTGCCTTTACAAATGCATGCAGAATATCCATAAATCATCCATTTCTTTCTACGTGCAGAAAACAAATAACATTAATATAAACAATATATTTTGAATTCTATTAACGGATTTTAAATTTAACAATTAGAGGTTTTGCAATGAGTTAAATTCCAAGATTTACTTTTACACTTATTTTCTTGCAACTACATCATGGGCAGTTGCCCTTGAGAATGGATTTTTAAATTGGACCACCACAGTTACTGTGCTTGCACAACCTTGAGCAAAGAATTCTAGGGTGTGCAATAGTTCCAGGATGCACCACAATTCTAAATTCGCCATGTTATTTGGATCATTAACCCCTGCAATGCCTGTTAGATGTGAACATTAGATATTCTGCTTGCTTGCCCAATCTCTGCAAAATGCTATTTTTCTGTCAGAGAAAAAACAAAGGCTATAGTCACATAATACACCTTAATCCACATAGTCCTAACAGGCTGAAGCAGGCCCTCAAAATTAATCCTGATAGAAAAATAATTAACAACTTTGACTTAACTCTGGCCTTGTGTAACTTTGACACAAATTTCTAATATCAATTGCAATTTCAAATTACAACTATGCTGATATTTCAAAAGTCATTAATTATTTGTAAAGCCATTTGGAATGTGAGGAGAGTAATGTTAAATGTTATTACTATATATATACTCAGTATTCAAAATGATCAAATATGAATGCCGTAAATAATTGTGAGCAGCAGTTAATAACGGAAGGTTGACTCAAGCTTTTTATGACTGGAATATCTGCGACTGGCTGTCAGTATATGTTATTTTACTCAAGAAAGAAGGTAATAACCAAATGGTAGTATATCCCACAGAAACTTTATGTAATAAAATGGGTACATGTAAGTGCCAAAAGCAATGAGCCTATACAATGCTGAAAAGGCGACACAAATTAGGACTGGACGTGCATGTACTACTGTGCCCTTGTAATGGAAGGAATGTCTTCTCAATAACAATGAATTTCCCACGGGGCTTAAAGAACAGAATTAATATTGGGCTCCAAAGTAAAACAGTTTGCTCATTTAGTACAGAACTGAGAAAAAACTTCCCTTGACTAAGTTTACCTGCTATGTTAGAACTGCAGTAATCTCACTTCAAAAAAAGACACAAAGTGCTGGATTATCACAGCGGGTCAGGCAGCGTCTCTGGAGAACATGGATACGTGATGTGTCGGGTCGGGACCTTTCTTCAATGCATGGGAAGAAGGGGAGAGTGGGGATGAAAAGACAAAGCATGACAGATTATAGGTTGATAATCTGGGGATTTTTTTTGGATCGGCAGATGATTCCACAATGGCCAGAAATGACGGGAGGTGTGAGGCAAAAGGATAGAAGAGTTGCAAATTGTGAAGCTTAAGGTAGGAATGGAGGAGGAAGGGGTGGGGTGAGATGAGAAATAGGTGTGAGTGGGGGGCACAGGGGAGAAGAGGGGGGCAAGATGATGAGGGGAAGGTTGTAGGGGAAGAAGGAAGGTGGGGGGGGGGGGGGGGGGGGGGTTGGAGTTATCTAAAATTCGAGAATTCAATGTTCATACCATTAGGTTGCAAGCTAACCAAGCGGAAAATGAAGTTCTGTTCCTCCAGTACACATGTGGCGTCACTATGATAACGGAGTACAGAAGGGTCAGTGTGGGCATGCGTGGCCTCTCTCCAGCAATGGAGGAGGTCCCGTTCTTTCACTTCACTTGTTTGTATCACATCCAAATTAATGGACTGAGACAGTCTAGTTAGACCATCTTGCCTTCTGAAATGCGAGTAATGTGGCCTTTGTACACCAGAAAGGAACACGTGATTTGGTCCATTGTGGTCAGCCAATTAAGTGCTCTTTCCTGAAGATAGCTTTTCTTTCTCAAGTAATTATATACTTGGGTGTTATTGATTTTACTTCTACCTGGATTTCCAGCAAAGGATTCTTTGGAATGTCCCTCCACAAATCTACCACTCTTTTTAATGTGTTGATGACAATCCTATTTGTATTGTTTCTCACAGAAACGTATCAAAGTTTCATGTTTGAATGTGCAAGATCTCTCTAAACCTTGAAGGTGCCCATTAAATCCTTTCTGGACCTTTGCTGCTCCAGTACAGAAACTTTCAACGTTGGGGGCATGTGGTGCTTGCGTTTAATATTGGGTGAGATATTTGGTTAATATTCAGCAAGTCTATCTCCTGATGGCATTGTAATTTTGGCCTTGAACGCAATGCATTGGCTTTGGTAAAATCTTTTATGATGTGATTTCAATTGAGGACAACAGAGAAATAAAGTGGAGACATTAGGAGATTTGAAACAAGAGTAGGAAACAAAGTTAGGATCCTTGATAAATTAATGCTTGCCTGTACTGAGCAGTGAAGAGTTTACTGGATGCTCTTCTCCAGCAGAGGGAGAAGGAACCCTGCAACCACGATCAAGTAAATGTGCCTGGATATGGTGGAGAAGATCGACAACAGAAGCATTGGGCTCAGTATGGCAAAGACGTCTGTATTCTAATATGTCAGGCACTGGCACAGTTACAGACATTTTCTTGTGTCCATCACCGCCAATTTCCTCTACCCCATCCGTCTCCTTCAAACTGCCAGCCTCCTTGCCATACACTGACCATCACCTCTCATCTCATCCTTTGCACAAGCCGCCTTTGATCCAACCACTCCATCAGCTGCCCAACCAAACCTCACCTCGTCTTCCTTACCAATATCCTGGCCTGACATCAGATCATCAGCCTGACATCAGATCATATTCCAGTCTGAAGAAGGGTCTCGACCCGAAACGTCACCCATTCCTTCTCTCTAGAGATGCTGCCTGTCCCGCTGAGTTACTCCAGCTTGTTGTGTCTATCCTGGCCTGACAATTCTCTACTGAACATCTGCCACTACTGACCCCTGGTCTGATCTTCACCCCAGGTCCTTTTGATCTTACCCTTGCTCCAACTGATCAATGGTATCTGATGGAAACGACCATCCCCAATCTCCTCCACTGACCCTTTCTCACTCTTCATGTTCCAACTTCACTCCTTTGATTGATGTTCGAACCACCACTGCACCATCCAGGTTTCACTCTCCAAAGCTCTCATCCTCACCCCATGGCCCTGGTTACCAAAGGTTTCCTTAGTGGCAGTACGTGTAAAGATCGGTCAATAGTTACTGTCTCAGATCTTGGGTTTGATTGAACTTTGCAGTGGCGGGACCTTGAAAAGCAACGATAATTAGTCCGATGTCTTCTGTCCCACAAATGCACCTCCGCAGGCTCTATTCAAATTAAGCCATAATATTTTCACAACACCGAAGCAGCAAATTGTATCCTCTCAGTGTTATCGGTTTTCTTTTGCAACACATATATCTGTCTATAAAGCAGAAATATCTTGTTCCTTTTTTAAACTACATCTTACCCTTCCACATTTAAAAGATTTAATTGCACAATTCCTACATAAACTGTGGTTTAAGTCTTTTAAATGTAGTTTAGAGATACAGCTTTGGCCTACCGAGTCCACACCGACCAGTAATCACCCGTTTACATCAGTTATCCCACAACACTCAAGTGGCAATTCACCCACAAACCTGCACATCTTTGGGATGTGGGAGGAAACCAGAGCACCCGGAGGAAATGCATGTGGTCACAGGGAGAACGTACAAACTCCACACAGACAGCACCAAAGATCAGGATCGAAACCGGGTCTCTGGCACTGTGAGGCAGCAGCTCTATCTCTATGCCGCCCTTTTATTTTACTGTATACTATAGTGTAAATGTACTCTCTGTATTCTTCCCCTACCCCTAACATATATTATGCTATACTTCCCTTCATTAAACTCCATCCATCTCCTACTTCCCTGATCTATCAACCTGCTAGCAATATCCTGAAGCCACTCACAGCCCACTCACAGCTAATTGCTCCCTATTATTGTGCCATCTGCCAATTCTGACTCTTACATATGAGCTCAATCTATTTCTATGCCCAAATTATTCAGTATATGTCTTAACTGAAGTTGTTCTCTTTTGTTAAGAGAAGTTTGTAAATCCTAATCTTTTTGAAATTTTCCATTCATAGAACATCAATGACTTTTAAATTGCTTTTGAAGTGAAGCAAAACAAATAAATGACTACCCTTTGAAAATATCAATTGGGAATGCCCAGGGCACTTGGTCAGATGCAGTCAGTGCCATGAATTATTACATACACACCGGACCAGTGAGTGGATTGGAACTGGTGTTACAGAGGCAGCTGGGCAAAGACGGGCAGCTGTTATTATGCCAGGAAATTAGCTCAGCATAAGGTAGAATATTTCTAATGGAAGAAATTATTATTTATTGTAATGTGGGAGGCTGTATTAATGAGAGTTACACCGGCCTGTTTTTGTTTAGGCAACTGTCACAATAGACATAGTTGCCAGGACTATGTGGATAAATGTGAGGTTATCCATTTTGGTGGCAAAAACGGGAAAGCAGACTATTATCTAAATGGTGGCCGATTGGGAAAAAGGGAGATGCAGCGAGACCTGGGTGTCATGGTACACCAGCCATTGAAGGTAGGCATGCAGGTGCAGCAGGCAGTAAAGAAAGCGAATGGTATGTTAGCTTTCATTGCAAAAGGATTTGAGTATAGGAGCAGGGAGGTTCTACTGCAGTTGTACAGGGTCTTGGTGAGAACTCTCTGGAACTCTCTGCCACAGAGGGTAGTTGAGGCCAGTTCATTGGCTATATTTAAGAGGGAGTTAGATGTGGCCCTTCTGGCTAAGGGGATCAGGGGGTATGGAGAGAAGGCAGGTACGGGATACTGAGTTGGATGATCAGCCATGATTATATTGAATGGCGGTGCAGGCTCGAAGGGCCGAATGGCCTACTCCTGCACCTAATTTCTATGTTTCTATGTTTCTATGACTCTGAAAAATCTTCCCATAATCTGTGCATTTGAAATTTTATTAAAAAAAATATTGCATTTGCAGACTTTAACCTGCCTTCCAGGAACAAGTGGGAAGCAACAAAGCAATCATCTGGTCTTCATAGTCATGGGTACATATAGCACAGAAATATGGCCCAACTCATTCACACTGACCAAGATGCCCCTTTTCAGTTCATCCCATATGCCCACATTTGGTCCAAATCCCTCTAAACATTTCCTATGCATGGACGTACCTGTCCAAGTGTCTTTTAAATGTTGTTATTGTAACTGCCTCAACTACCTCCATTGGTAGCTCGTTCCATATACCCACCAGCCTCTGTGAAAAAGAAAAGTCTTAATCTTGATACCAACTTATCAACTCCTTATATAACTGTTTTGTCACATTATGTTGAGTGGAAACGTGAAGAAAAGTGACATTCACTTTATACCACAGGTGATGGTGTTGGAGTTAAGAGGTGGGGCTCTTCAACAATAAGTGAATGAAGCAAGAATGTTAAACATTTGGAACCCTCATTCACAAGTAACAACTCATGTTTTTCAGTTGTTAATTTTATATCTGCTGATGATATATTTTAATTTACAAAAGATGCTTACAGGTGAGGGGGAATTAGTTAGGTCACAGATGTGCCATTATCATATTGCATGGCAGAATTGTTGAAGTCCAATATAGTTTTTAGTTTGTGTAAGAAGGAACTGCAGGTGCTTGTTTATATCAAAGATAGACACAAAAATGCTGGACCAACTCAGTGGGTCAGGCAGCATCTCTGGAGAAATGGAACAGGTGATGATGTTTCAGGTCAAAACCCTTCTTCAGACTGAAAGATAGGGAAGCTCAAAACAAAACATTTGTTCTGGCCTTCTCTATCTTTCAGTTTGAAGAAGGTTTCGGACCCGACTATGATTCAGTTAACCTGGAGTCATTTCCAGGGTCAGACAATCCTCAAGTAATTAGGTTTTCCACTCCTGCCCAGGAGACCCCTCAGATTGGTTGCAGGAAATCCTTGAAGCTGAAGGAGACTAGCTGCAACACCTTAAACTCACAGTCTTCCTCCTGTCCAGAAAAAGTCATTCAGCCCTTTCCCTGATCTAGAATGCTATAATATGGAAGCACTGATCAAATGTCCCTGTGACTGATTACATTCCCCAGTGTACAACAATGCTAGATGGCACGGCAAATAGTATCCTCATAGTCAGTGGTCATATAGACAAACAATTTCACACAGGATGCCGCAACATCATCGCTGCTTTAGTTGGTTGTTTTGTGTCCATTGAAAGTCACAGACTGATTGATATCAAGGAAGGGACCCAAGGGTGTAGGAAGGAACTGCAGATGCTGGTTTAAACCAAAGATAGATACCAAGTGCTGGAGTAAGTCAGCGGTACAGGCAGAATCTCTGAAGAGAATGAATGGGTGATGTTTCAGGTTGAGACCCTTCTTCGCACAGAAGAGTCTGAAGGAAGAAGGAGGGACCCAAGGGAACAAGTTCCCTTTGGGCAATTGGTCCCTCTGTCTGAGCTGCACAAGTATGACAAGTAAAAATCTACTTAGTACTTAGTCTGAAGAAGGGTTTCGGTCCGAAACATTGCCTATTTACTTCGCTCCATAGATGCTGCTGCACCCGCTGAGTTTCTCCAGCATTTTTGTGTACCTTCGATTTTCCAGCATCTGCAGTTCCTTCTTAAATATTAGTACTTTGTTTGACAGAGGAAATAAAGCAGGAATGTCATTCATTTCATGGACTGCTTACCTTTCCTCGCACCTTCATTTCATTTCAAATGTTCTCGGAATTACTTATTGTTGAATTACATACTGCACTTTATTACCTCGAGTCCTAAACACACCTTTCCATAATCTCTAAAATTAACAGCACATCCATGGTTTTATTCTGTCTTGCTCTGAATGTTATTTAGGATTTGTAAATATTTTTCAATTGAGAGGATAATAATGCAATAATTTCTATTCCAGATGTTCTCAAGTGAGAGTAGGGTGTACTCGTCTCTAATACAATTCAGCTAATTGAATTTCACTAATTATTGACTGCTTGATTTTATATTTCTCTGTAAATGGCCCCTAATTTGCATGTCATCAACATTGCTTATCCAGTCTTACCAGTCAACCAGTTTGGTGACACACTACTGTATCACCTGAATCCGACAAACTATCAATCTCAGCTTTGAATACAGTCAATGAGTGAATGTCTGCAACCTACTGTATAACAATATGTTGCCAAAGTGTGAGAAGGCTTGGGCCACTGTATGCAGCATCTCCAGTATCAATGTATCTGCTAGTAGCTCCAGATTATACTTTGGATTAAACAAATTGAATAATTACGTAATTGGAAGAAATTACAGTATTTCATTACAAGTCAGTAATATTAGTTTTCCAGGAACTATGTAGTTGATGGTTATTGAGAGTATACCAGGAAATCAAGGTAAATTCAAGTGAGTTGGAATCCTTTCTAAAAACATGGCCGTTGAAATAAATTCATCTGTAATTTCCAAGTCAATTCAATTTTATTTGTTTTATTAGATGTGCAGTGAAATGAAAGTAAAGAAACAAGAGGGATGAATGCTTGAAAGGGCAAAGAACTGTGATGGGGACGGAATTAGTTAGTGGGACAAATTGGATAGCTCTTTGATAAAGCAAACGGTGAAGATGAACTTATTATTTAAAATGCCATTTTACATAAAAATGTACATCATATAAATAAATCTTGTTTATCGCGCTCCAGAGAGACAATGTCGGATACGGTGTTTAAGAAGGAACTGTATCGAATGTACACAAAAATGGAAAATCGAAGGTACACAAAAATGCTGGAAAAACTCAGCGGGTGCAGCAGCATCTATGGAGCGATGGAGCCGAAACCCTTCTTCAGATACAGTATTTGTTTTCATACTTGTTAAAGCTTACTAAGGTTTAAAAACTCAACATTGCATCTATAATTTTGCAACTGTGACAATATTGCATCATGTCTGCCTCCACCAGCATCCCTGAAATGCAGAGCGTTCCAGGCATCCTCAACTCTCTGTGTAAAAAAATCGTATTCTTCTGAATGAACCTGTCATGAGGGACATTATCAAATGCCTTACTAAAATCTATGAAGACATCATCCACAGCTGTACTGGCATCGATCATGTTCATCACCTCCTCAAAATCTCAATTGTTCATAGGTCATTACCTGCCACGAACAGGTCATGTCTCATGTCACATGTCTTATGTTCTTCCTCCTTTGTCAGCAGTCACAGGCCAACAATGTTCACAAGCTGAGGCAATGTTACATGTTCAAGGACATTCTGGTAATCTCTTGCCATGATGGCACGTGGAATAGACTACCTTTTAAGAGTGCGGCGCTGAATTTGCAAATAGAGTGCTCTGCCTATTTGAACCAACTGAATGTAATTAGAGCCTCAATGCTGGAGATATTGGACAGGGAGAGGCTGCTGGTATATACTAAAGTGCCAAGAGGTAGGCACTGCTGCCTGGTAGATCATGAGTTTTGTGCTGGTCTTCTTCCTTAAAAAGGCTATTCCTCAGACCGTCAATGATTGTGCCAGTGCACCAAAGACAATGGTGAATTTCATCACTGATATCTGCCTTTGCCAAGATATGGATAGCGTTTTCCTGCTCTCCATGTTTTCCAGGTCTCCTTGTAGACTATAATTTTTGGTGTGAAGTGTTGCACAGGGCGGAGGTGTTGTGGGGAAGATTTGTAGAGGACCTTTAATTTGTGATGTTAATTACATAAGGTATATTCTCTTCTTTGCTTCAACAAACAAATTGTCAGCGACTTGAAGTACAACCTGTGAGCGTTCAGATGTACTTCATGTCCAACCTGACAACCCCAAGTAATAGGAGATGTAGCATGTCTGAACTGTCTTGAAGCCCACAATAATTAGCACCCGAGGAGAAACTCTTGGCTTCTTTACCAGGCCTGGTTTAGTGGTCCTCAGGGGGAAGTTCTGTCTTTAAATGTTCTTTGCGGGCTTCAACATTGATTTTCTTGCAGTAGTGTATCTGCCACCTCTGTTGCTTTGGGACCAGGCTGACAAAGATAAGTCAGTACTCGTCATAGCTTGAGTGATATGGACATCCTTACTTGAATGATGATATAATCTAATGGGCTCCAGTGGCTGGATTTATCGGGGTCTTGTGCTTGTTACTCTCGCAAAATTGTCTGATGGTTTTGGTAAGACTTTGTTCCATACATTTTGATAGGATGAGTGCTCCATTGGAATTAATGGTCCCTATTCCCTCAAAGCTATTCATGACAGGCAGTAGATTTTGTCTTTACTGAACCTGGCATTGAAATCACCCAGGAGAATCGATTTGTCTTCCTCTGGGTTGTGGACCAAGGTCTTTTTAAAGTGGAAAATAAGGTTCCTCTGCCACATCCACACAGTGTTTTAAGCCAATAACTCGACACTAGCAGTGGCAATAAATAAATAAATAAATAAAGCACAGCTTTCCAGCCCCTTATCTCATTGGCCATGCTCGGCTGCAAATCGGTGTCAATCTGGTGGACCATCATCCTCTAGTCGTGGGGGATTGGGGTGGGGGGGTTTCACGTGGAACAGCTTAGGGCCTCTCTTCGTCCAAATCCGGCCCTGTCCACACCTTCTAAGGTTGGTATATAGGCACTGATGACCATGGCATGCTGGTTCAACTGGAAACCCCACACTGTGATGTTACTATGCCTATGGGTGTGAGTTGATCAATACTGATAAGTCAAAATACACCGGAAGGCACCAGGCTGCTAATTATATGCTTGGGTTTGGAAAGATTGTAAGAAGAAGCAAAGAAAGTTTTGTAGTGAAGGCAAGGAATTATTCAACGCATTGGCTTAATATATGCATTTTAGCACATCCCCTCACAGTAGGAATGTAGAAAGAGAAAATAATGTACTCTGAGCTGTTGTGTTCAAATGACTGCAGAAAAGCTGCATTAATAAACAAGAGAAGGAAGGTTGTTAAGGGAGGAACAGAAGAGGAGAAGATTGGAACCAGACCTAACATTGAAATTGCACATGCTTTCTTGGTTCCTGTTAGGTTAGTGAGAAAGGAACTGGAAATATTTTCCGCAATATGAGCACAGTCCTGGTTTGATGGTATTTCACAAAATTGCGGCTTCCCATCATCTCTCTGCTCAGTTTTCTTTGTAAAATAGTTTATGATTTGGGTACTTTGTCTGCCATAACAAGTTTAGATGGGGGGTAACTAGAGGGAAACTGTTCCCATTAGTGGATGAGTTATGGTCCAGGGGACACTTATTACATTTGGGGTAAACGTTAAAGAGTGAAATGAGAAAATAGCTTTTCTGGAAGAGTAAAGACACGATCAGAAATCCACTGCCTGTAGGGACGGTGTAAATTAATCAGTATCTGAAATATCTGAGTAAAATAATTTTCAAGGCAGTGCTTTTTCAAGACAAGTAGCTTTATTGGCATTTGTGTAAGGTTAATGGATTAAATCTTCTCCTGACCAAGTATAGCAGAGTTAAATTATTTGAAGCATAGCAGTACATTAAAAATGAAACATATGTCTATATAGACTCCATTGGGAAAGTTAATCATTTATGCACCCTCGCACTGAAACCAAGCAATAATCTTCATTATTTTATTACACATTACTCAGATGCAGCAATTTTGGTCAATAGGCTGATATTTAGTTTTAGAGATTTGGCATGGAAACAGGCCCTTCGACCCAGGCCCTTCGATGTGAGCACATTGACCATTGAATCCACAGTAGTTCTAAGTTACCCCACTTTCACATCTATTCCCTACACTTTTGGAGCAAATTTATAGAGACCAATTAACCTACAAATCCACACCTCTTTAGGATGTTGGAGGAACCCAAAGCACCTGAAGGAAACCCACACAGTCACAGGAAGAACGTGCAAACTACACACAGACAGCACCCAAGGTTAGGATCGAACTCAGGCATCTGGTGCTGTGAGGCAACAGCTCTACCAGCTGTGCCACTGTGCTGCCTATTCATTTCATATATAATTTTGGAGATTCCGATTGTAGGTTATGAGATGTGCAAGTTAAAAAAACAGTGTCTTGTTAGGTAACATTCCCACCCCACTCTGGTCTCGAATACGGGCACCCTAAATGGGGAAGTGAGACAGCAGCCACATGATGCAATTTAAACAAGTGCCTCAGCATTAGACCATGGGAAATGGAAGTTGGAACATTTCCATGTCTTGAGCTATTGGTACAACACTGGTGACTCACTGTCTATTGTTAATGCAAGAACAAATCTTAAATTTAGACTTTATCTGAAAATCACTTATTGCATTGAAAATTGGGTTTAGTATGAATGTTGCATGCATGTCTGGAATAGGCCTTTCCTTTCTTAATTTGTAGGAATCCATGTTTACATTGGTAGAACTCTGTATTCTGTCTATTAACCAGTCTACAATCTGAAGAAGGGTTTCGACCCGAAACGTTACCCATTGTTTCTCTCCTAGATCTAGGGTGCGCTGTCCTGTGCATGGCTGCCCAGCCAGCAGCTGTCTGTCTTTTCATCTTTTTATTTTTATTTTAGTTAGTTAAAGTGTTTTGTTTGGAGGTCTAGACTTTTTTATGTGGGGGGTGGGGGGGAGGAGAGGAAGGGGGAAACTATCTTTCAGGGTCCCTACCTGGTCGGGAGAAGCAGCTTTTCTTGTTGTGGAGCTCCAACCGGCGCGGCCTTGTTGGCTTCGGAAGCTGCAGCCTCCAGTACGGAAGCGGCCGTTCCAGGGTTCCCAAGCCGCTGTGAGGACTCTCCCGACGCCGGACCGGCGCGGCCTTGTTGGCTTCGGAAGCTGCGGCCTCCAGTACGGAAGCGGCCATTCCAGGGTTCCCAGGCCGTTGAGAGGACTCTCCCGACGCCGGAGTAACATCACCCGGCGAGATCGGCCTGGAACATCGGACCTCCGTAGAGGCAACTGTGGAGGCCTCAATAGGCCCGACTATGGGTGAACTGGGGTTGGGGACTGGACTTTGTGCCTTCCCTCATAATGGGAACCATTGTGGGGGGATGTTCTTTATGTTTAAAACTCTTATTAATGTTATGTCTGTATTCTTTCTTTATGTGCTGCAAAATGGCAAGAAGCATTTCACTTCACTACACCTAGGTGTATGTGAATGTGACCAATAAAAAAAAATCCCTTTGATACCTTTGAGATGCTGCCTGTCCTACTGAGTTACTCCAGCTTTTTGTGTCTATCTGCAATCTCTTATAGTATACTACTGCCAATATTGTGCATTCTATTTATGTTCAATCGTTTTTTTCTCTGCCCCACATTCACCAGTTCTCCCTTATCTATTCTGCTAATTAAAACTTCAACAAACTCTAACAGATCTGTCAAACATGACTCCCCTGATGGGATTACTTTGCCGAGTCAGCAAAGACTCTAGTGGCCAAATCCTCCCAATTGTCATGCGTTTACACTGCTTTGACAACATTGCTAGCATCCTCCAATAATTTTCCATAATTAGTTTACTGAGCCATTGGCTTGCCATATTTCCAGCAGAGATTTCTTTCAATAGTAAGCATATTTATTTAAACTTTTCCCATTGGTTATCTATTGTCATACCTTTCAAATTAAAAGTTCCAACCTACCTAAGTCTTTTTTTCACCTAGACCTCCATAGGTCGCATCTATGATTTACATTCAGCAAGTCTAAGATTGTAATTTGATGCGCTGACAACGCTTTATTTATAGATTTCTTGAGTATCTCAGTCAACAAATAATTATTCCTTTGTCACATTTCTGTTATTATGTTTATGATGTAATTTACTTGCTACACTGAACAAGCCGATTGGGTCCCAAGTGATATATATCTCTCTCCCTCTCCCCCCCCCCCCCCCCCCCCCCCCCCCCCCCCCCCCCCCCCCCAGATATATATATATATATATATATATCGTCATGAATCTGAGAATGTGCACATATATATGTGTGTGTGTATATATACTTCCATATATATATTACATGAATCTGAGAATGTGCACATTCTTGTGACCTTCCATACATTACTTCTGATTGACTTTTTGGGTGGTCTTTTCTCCTAAATTAATTTGCCATGTGTTTATATGACTTCAATACCACTTCGTTTATATATTCTGACATAATTTGGATAATTCTCCACTTATCTCTAGGGAAAAAAGTCAATTGGAAGAATTCTGAAATAGAAGTATGCTTATCATATGCGATATGGTTCCTTGCAGTGATGACAAAACTGTCAGAAATGTATTTGGTCAGCTCCAATAGCATTCCACCTTGTTCCCTGGTCTGACCCAACAATCATTCTCCATCTTATAGCACTTCCACGGGGTGGAAGATTGCAACCTTCACGTGGTCCGCCCTGTTTCAACAACTGCAATCAACCTGGTGTGCACAATCAAATAAGATCAAATAGAACAAGTTGTCCTACAACTTTAGGCTGTGCACGCCATACGGAAGAAGAAAAAGAAGCACTTCCACATTCCCACCATCCAAGGATCCAAACAATCTTTCCAAACGACACAGTAATTTACTTGCACTTCTTCCAATCTGGCTTAGTGCATTTGGTGATCACCCGGTGGCCATCTCTATTTTGGGGAAGCCACAAGCAGATTGAGTGATGAGTTTGCAGAGCACCCGCTCTCAGTCTGCAGGAGTGACCATAAGCTTATGGTTGAATGCTGCTTTAATTCACCATCCCACTCCCTCTCTGACCTTTCTGTCTGCGGCCTCTTTAACTTTTACATTGAGGCCAAATGCAAACTAGGCAATCAGCACCACATCATCTGTTCAGGCTCCTTGAGGCATTCTGAATGGAATACTGAATCTTCCAGCTTTAGATAGTTTGCTTTTTCTTTTTCTTTCTGTCCGTATGAGAATGGGCCATTTCTGCCAATCATCGACCTGTGATTTTGGCCTGAAAGATTTCTCTTTCTCGGCCTGAAAGATTTATCTTTCAATTAGTATACACGGGCCTGTTGGGCATGATGCATTTCGTTGTCTCTGTACTGTACACTGACAATACACGGGCCTGTTGGGCATGAACCTCGGATTGCTTTAACCAATACATTACATATTCAAGGAGGCATAATCTGATTCAACTGAAACATTAATTCATTTGGACTCACTCTCTCAGAGATATTCACTTTATCCGTATCATCCTTCACCCACCTTCTCTGCTACTTCAAACTGCCCTGTTCTCTCTTTCCGAGTACTGGACCAAAAATGTTAACTCTGATTCTCTTTCCACATATTTTGCCTGAACTGCTGAATCTTTCAAGCTTAATGTTTGATTTTTAATTTCAGATTTCCAGCACATATGTCATAATTTTGCATTATTGTGCGCAGTTTATTGAAACAAAAGAACATCTTTCTCTTGAAGGTCTATAAACGATATATTAAAATTATGTTGCAGTTAATAAACCTTGACTACTCTCTAGTTAAACCCACTTGATGCACAATGATCAAAATTGCATGAAAACACATCCCTACTGTAGGATTAAAATGCCAAAGAATAAGTACAAAATACCACCAACATTTCAAATGTCCAATATATCACTGAATAGCCCTCCAGAAAATGCATGAGGAGGATGGAAATATCTCAAGGTAACTCCGCTGGCAAGACTATTTAACAGAAGTAACACAAACAAGTAATGAAAGAGATATGGCCAGTTCACAAAGGAATTTCCCCAAACTATGAATAATGACACAAGGCCAGACATCTGTTTTAATATATTTTGAAATTCTGGTTTATGTCGCAAAAAAATACATGCTTATTGAATGTAGGTTTCATTAACATGAAACCGGAAAATGCAGTAATATAGCAGACAAAATATGTGGAATTAACCTACATACCAAGAAAGGAAAACCAGTGATGGGATCGCTAACACTTCATTCAGCTTAATAAGAACCATCTATCTGGTTTATTTTTGTTTAAACAAAATACACATGGTTAGCAACATTAGTTAAATCAATTCATGAAATTGTTGGTCAGTTTGCCAATTTCCTTCAAACTATTACAATGGATTTTTTTTAAAGACTTAAACCACATCGTTCCTTTCTTTGACAATATTTGGTTTATTGTACCAAAGGTATGAGATTTAGTTTAAGATGTTGCCTGACCCACTAAGTTTCTCCAGCATTTGAGTCTTTCTTTGGTATAAACAATGTCTGCAGTTCTTTGTTGGAACAGACCCTTTGACCCAAATGTCCCTACAAAATATGATACCAAGTTAAAATAATATCCTCTGCCGGCATATGTTCTACATCTGTCCAGTCCCTGCATATTCATTGCAAATTTAAACGCCTCTCAAACAGGTTCCAGGCAACTACCACTCTCTTTGTAAAAAACTTGTCCCATGTATTTCCTTTAAATTTCCCCCTCTGACCTTAAAGATAAAACCTTTGGCATTGGGTTAAATCTTGCATTTCCACCCTTGGGGAAAGGTGTGCCCCTCATAACTTTATATACTTCTACTCGATCATCACTCAGACTCCGATGCTCCAGCAAACACAATCCAAGTTTGTGTTAAACCTCACCTTATAGTTCAGTCCAGGCAGCATCCTAATAAATCATCTTCAAAGCCTCCACAATCTTTCTGTAATGGAGTTGCACACTGTACTCCAAATGTGGCCTAACCAAAGTTTTAAAAGGCTACAACATATCTTCCTGACTCAATGCCCCAAGTGATGAAGGCAAGCATACCACCCTATCTACTTAGATATATGTTGCCATTTTCAGGGAGCTATGGACTTGGATCCTAAGATACTTTTATGCATCAATGCTGTTAAGGCTCTTGCCATTATTTTCCACTTATATTTGACCTCCTAAATTGCAACACCTTACACCTGCTTGGATTAAACTCCATTTCTTTACCCATTTTTGTAACTAAAACAATATCCCGCAGTATCCTTTGACAGCCTTCTTCACTGTCTGCATCTCCACCAATTGTTATGTCATCTACAAACTTACTAACCAACCCATCTTCATTTTTATCCAAGTCACTTATATATATATCACAAACAACAGAGGTCCCAGCAATGATTTGACAGAGATGTAATTATGCAAACATGGAATGTTAAACATAATGTAAAAATTGAGAGGGGAATCATGAAGGGAAAATAACAGTATTTAATGATGTTCAGGGTAAAAGCTCATTATTTTCTGTTTGAATGGGGAAATTATTGCAACGTTCCAAGATGTGATATCGTCCAGTTGCTTATAAATATATCAGTATGTCAGTATTTTGTTAAAATTCTGCACCAGGCATATGGGGATTGAGCTGATGACTTGAGAGGATATTGCAAAAAATTCAATTACAATTTAAAATTATGCTCTGATCAATGAACACCTGCCCACTCTTCAGTAATTCACTTGTGATTATGTTTGAATAGAAGGCTGCAATGACGCTGTCTGGAGGTGGTTTCAAATATTTACTGAGGCAGACTGAGAGCTGTAAATAATTGCGTTGTGCTTCCCCTGCTAAAGAGGAATTTACTCTGCAGCTAAGTGCTTTGGATGACTCAGGTGGTCAATGGGCAAAGAATGCAACAAAAAAAAAGCAAAGAATTTCCATTCACATGCTGAAGAATAAATATTATTCAATTTGTTAGCAATTTATAAACATAGTTTTCCTCTGCAAAAAAATTGTTTTATAATAGTGCAGTGATTGTATTTTGAGCAGGCATCAATTAGTGGTAGGATGCATCTGCAATAACATTCTCCTAATCCACACACCCTTCACTGATGGGCAATCATATAGACATTGATGCAGGCCCTTCAGTCCAACCTGCCATGTACAGCAGGGATAACCTAGTTTATCCCACTTGCCTCCACCTGGTCCTGACCCCTCCAAACCTTTCCTCTCCATTTACCTCTCTGTGACTTTTAAATGTGGAAATTGTACATGCCCCTACCACTTCCTCTGACAGCTCGTTCCACATATGCAGCACCTGCAGCATTAAATACAATGTCTCTCATGTACCTTTTAAAGCTTCCCCTCGCACTTAAACCTATATCCTCAAGAAAAAGGATGTGTCTAATCACCCTATCTGTGCCCCTTATCATTTTATAAACCTGAACAAGATCACCCCTCAGCCTCCTATATGCCAGGGGGAAGGTCCCCAGCATATCCAGACTCTCCTTATAATTTAAAGTTCTTAGACTTGGTAATATCCTTGTAAATCTTTTTTGCACCCTTTTTTAAACTGATATTCAGATTCAAATTGTTAACATAAATAATGACAAAAGTTCAGTCAACACTGATTCCTGTGACACACCGCTTGTTTATAGGCCTCCAGTCTGAAAAACAACCCTCTACCATCACTCTGTCTCTTACCTTCAGGATCATTTTGTATCCACTGGCTAGTTCGCCATAGATCCTATGCGATTTAATATTCCAAACCAGTCTTCCATGTGATCCCTTGTCAAATGGATCACATTCATTAACCCAGTGTTAAACTACATTCCTCAATCCCGCTGAGAATATCAGCCATTTCTATTTTTAACTTGTAAATCTGATCATTTGGTACATGTATGGAAATTGGAAGTTCCATAGGAAGATCAGAGTTCAGGTGGATGAGATTCTCAAATGTATTTCAACTGATGACAAATGGAAAACCACAGCTCAACATTTCCAAAACATGGTTAGAAAATGTGAATGTTCAATGGGTTCTAAACCTTTAAGGAAGCCCAGTGTCTAGAATATGAATGTTTTCACACGAGACCCGAGGGAATGAAAGTATATGATTTGGTGAATACGTTTTCATAGAAAATTGGTCAAATTCTAAAACAATTCCAAATCAAATTGGGAGCAAACAGAAGAATTAGTGTATAAAATCCTAATCAATTTATCAAACGCTGCCTGTCCTACCTGTGGCATCCAACACTTCCATCAGAAATGTTTGTTTGATGGAATTGTGGAGTAAAGATTTTGTGGAAGAACATTGTCTTATCGTCCATTTACATTGTTGAGTACAGAATGTGGGTCCTCTTAGATTTTTGGAATTGAGACATTATTAAGAGGCATTTGACACTTTGTTCCTAAAGATAAAAAATAAATTGCAATCTGTTGCAAGCCGGGAAATTCAATAGTATAATTTTATTGGATTGTTAATTACCAAAATGGTTCAAAAAATGCCTTAGGAGAAATTAATCCCTTTCTGCCCAATTAAGCAAAACTCAAAGCCATATTATGTATTATAAACTAGGATAGACCTGATGAAACATTTAATTCTGAATCAGCCATCATTCACCACATTGGGTTGTTGTTTGGCTTCCAGGCAAATCAAGTCAGACTTCAAGAGAGAGTTAAGGGCCTGTCCAACTTGGCGATTTTATTCGGCAACTGCCAGCATCAACGACTGACGTATCATGTCACTGAAAAATTTGCGGCGAGAGACAGCGTGATGCGGTGTGACGCGCGGTATTTTTTCAAGTGTCGCAACATTTTTTTTTGTTGCCGCTGGATTTTGAACTGTTCTGAAATGTTGCCGAAAAAGTCGCCAAGTGGGACATGCCCTTTAGATTTAACTCTTAGGGCTAATGGAATCAAGGGATATGGGAGGGAAAGCAGGAATGGGGTACCTGTACTGATTTTTAGATGATCAGCCATGATCATAGTGAATGGCAGTGCTGGCTCGAATGGCTGAATGACCCACTCCTGCACCTATTTTTCTATGTTTCTATATTTCCCGATGTCAGTCATTCTGTTGTCATTTTTCATTCCCAATCTCAAATATAGGCAACTCAAATATGTTTAAATAGTATAGATTGATTTGCTGTGATTAAGCTAAAGAATTAGGGAATCTGTCATAGAACTATACAACATGGCGACGGGCTCTTTGGCCTAATTTGTCCATGAAGATCAGGGTGCCTACCCAAACTAGTCCTCTCTGCCTGTGTTTAATCCATTTCCCTCTAAACATTTCCTTTTCATGTATATGACTAAATGTCTTTTAAACATTGTATTCTATCCACCTCGACCATTTCCTTTGGTAGCTCATTCCGTACACCCACCACCTTCTGTGAATAAAACCCTCAGGTTCCTTTGAAATCTTTCCCTTCACCTTAAACTGACGCCCTCTTGTTTTAGACTGCCTTACCTTGGGAAAAGGGTATACACTGTAGAATGAATTTGAAATTCTACTTCTATACTGTGGAGATCAGCAATGATTAGGCGATTGTTGTATTTCCATTTCAGCGTGCAAAAGTATTCCCATTTCATTGTGCAAGTGAACTCTAAACAGCCTGTCACTTGTAACTTCAATTATCCATCATGCTAGGGATTTCTAGACATGGGATGTTCAATCTATTCCTATTGTGATATGTGCCTTTGGCTTTTGAAATTGTCTAACTGAACTGAATCCAAATTTAAGTAATAAAATGTAATTCTGCAGTGATATAATTTGTACCCTCTGGTGTTATCGTTGATTGAAATAGTTTATGTTTTTAATTGTGGCTCCTGCTTTCCCTTGTGATATGGGAGGATGAGACCATTCTATTGGGACAACACAGTAGAAGAGCTGCCCGCAGCATTGGTAATGACCAATTGATTAAAAGAGTATTTCTGCAGTGAAGGAATAGTCCTTTCATTCTAGGCAAGTTAATGCAAACATTCATCAACTTTATGGTACTCTCAGGAAGATTAACTATGAACAACCATTCCTGCACGGGTATTTAAGCAAATCATAAAAGTAAAAAAGGGAGAAAATCAGGCAGAAGTGTGAAGTAACTTGCTTGCTCGTCACAGGTTGCCAAATGATTGAATCCCATTCAATCTGAGCCAAAACCACATGTCTTCTCTGCAAAGATGCTGATGGCCTGCTCAATGCACTAAACGATTTATGACCAAGACTGATTGTGAGATGTGTTTTACCTTTCGATATTGATTTTGAAAGGACAGAACCTTCACCGTTAAATGGATTTTCAATTGCGGTGTGAGCCTGGCTATAGAGGATTTAATCTCAGGGATGAAATTTGGACATTCTTAACACATATAGTTGGCAACATCAAGACTAAGTTTCTTAAAAGTGCATGGAAGGAAAGGTTCTTCAACGTTCTACAATTGTGAGATATTGAAACTTCAAGTAGATGAATTAAAGGAAACTGATGGCGTTTCACATCCTCAATTCTCCTGTTGCTGTTAATCACAAAACAATCTACAATTAAGACTGATTGTGAGGTGATTTCCTTTGCTTTTTTTCTCATCCTCATTCCTAAACAACACTACGCAATCCAATTTCCATGTCCCTTTTCACAGTTACCTTTGAGAGGTATTATTTATTAGTGGCAGGTGCAGCTCGGCTGAGATTACTTTCATTTCTGATTCAAGTACTGGATGTTCAAATGTTCCAGCCTGACATTTAAATGTCTATGCTGTCTTTTGAATGAAATGCGGTGAAGTTTTAATCTGATCTGAGGTGGATGAAAAAGGTCCATTAGTTCAAAGACAAACAATATAGTTATCACTAATATACTGGCTAATTTTTATTTTCAGCCTATATCACAAAATAATTAGGTTTTCATTCAGACATTGCAATTCTTACAATGCCATTTGTGGAAGCTTGGAATTCACATGCGTCCTGAATGGCTCTCTATGAAGTCCTCTTTCCTTCCCAAATGTTAATTTTAATGGTATTATCTTGAACTGTATTTACACAAGTATAACTATACTGTCAAGTTTCAATAGATTAGCCTTATGGAAACATAGAAACTTATAATAGTTGGGAGTAGTGTTATGCACTTCCATCATTCATTGCACTCATTGTCAATCCTCTATCTCAATTCCATATTGCCGCTCTTTTCCCAAATTATTTGATTCCTTTAGGTCTATCAACCTACTTAGCTCCTTCTTAAATATAATCAGGACAGTTCTACGGAGAATTCCACAGGTTTACTTCAAATTGATGAACTCCAATAGATTTATCAAATAAGATGTCATGAATCCATATTGGATTTATGTGATCCCATTGATAGTTTCTAAGTGTTGTGATCATACAGCCTTTGAAACAGACTGGCAATTTCCATTTTTTCTCTCTCCCTCTTTGTTAAAATCATGGCATAATAATCTTAAATGGACTTGATTGAAGATTAAGCCAGGTAAATCACAGAGTATTTCTTTGGCAAGAGGCAATGCAGTAGAGAAAATATTCTGTGCAGATGAAGAAGAAATCCCATCTATGATGGAGAAACCAGTTAAAAGTTAGGGTGGGTGGTATAACAGGAAGTTAGAAACATAGAACATAGAAATTAGGTGCAGGAGTAGAGGCCATTCGGCCCTTCGAGCCTGCACCGCCATTCAATATGATCATGGCTGATCATCCAACTCAGTATCCCGTACCTGCCTTCTCTCCATACCCCCTGATCCCCTTAGCCACAAGCCCCACATCTAACTCCCTCTTAAATATAGCCAATGAACTGGCCTCAACTGCCCTCTGTGGCAGAGAGTTCCAGAGATTCACCACTCTCTGTGTGAAAAAAGTTCTTCTCATCTCGGTTTTAAAGGATTTCCCCCTTATCCTTAAGCTGTGACCCCTTGTCCTGGACTTCCCTAACATCGGGAACAATCTTCCTGCATCTAGCCTGTCCAACCCCTTAAGAATTTTGTAAGTTGCTATAAGATCCCCTCTCAATCTCCTAAATTCTAGAGAGTATAAACCAAGTCTATCCAGTCTTTCTTCATAAGACAGTCCTGACATCCCAGGAATCAGCCTGGTGAACCGTCTCTGCACTGCCTCTATGGCAATAATGTCCTTCCTCAGATTTGGAGACCAAAACTGTACGCAATAGTCCAGGTGTGGTCTCACCAAGACCCTGTACAACTGCATTAGAACCTCCCTGCTCCTATACTCAAATCCTTTTGCAATGAAAGCTAACATACCATTCGCTTTCTTTACTGCCTGCTGCACCTGCAGTTGGATGACACTGAAGTTGGATGACACTGAGCAAGTTCAGCAACTTAGAAAGGATGTTACTGACAGGTTAGAAAGGATAGAGAAGTCAGGGCTTCCAAACAAGTTGAAGTTGCGGTGTTTGCAGTTTGGGCTGTTCCCTAGGTTGATGTGGCCATTGACAGTATATGAGGTGGCAAATTCTAAGGTGGAGAGGTTAGAGAGATTGGTTAGTTCATACCTTAAAAAATAGTTAGGAGTTCCACGGTGCCTTAGTAATGAGGCTGGATGGGAAAGGAATTCTCCATTTACCATTGTCCAACCTAACAGAGGAGTTTAAGTGTGCTAAGGTGAGGTTAGAGTTGCAATTATCAGGGCATAACCTTGGTTAGTAATCGGGTACCAAGTGTAACTAGAGGGAGGAAGTGAAACTCAAAGCAGGCAGTAGAAGAACCACAAGCAGCTCTGAGGCACGCAGACATTGTTGGTAGGGTGCAGCAAGGGAAAGGAGGCTGAGGGCTCAGCACAGGGGAACCAGTGTGGGGTAAGGCTGGTCCAACAGAGGAGGAAATTGGTTGTAGAGAGATACGCCAGAACCAACTGTTTGGACCCTTCCCGAGGTGTTGTTGGCCTAACTCAAGGAAACACCAATGAAGAGAGGTGCCCACTTGATGACCCCAATGATATACTTATATCTACAGGATCAGTTGTTTTTTTTAAAGAGAATTAATATGTAGATAACTGTGTGTTTTTTTTTGCATGTGGTCTCATTTATTGTAAGTTGGTGTATTTAGATAGATAATACTTTGGTTTTGGGCTTGGTTTTCTTAGTTGAGTGCTAATCCTGGAGGCATAGCACAAGTACTTTAATTGTAATTGGCCACCTCAAAATCTGCAAGAATTGTTGCATGATCAATAAAATGTTGGAACTTGACAACCAATCCATCAACTCCTTCTATAGTTATTTATTTATGTAGTCTGGATGCAAAGTAGCAGGCCCGGGGGATTTATTGGTTTTCAGACTCATTAATTTCTCCAGAACTTTCAGACTAATACTAACTTTCTTAAATTCCTCCTTTTCACAAGACCTTGGCACCTGAGCATCATGGGATGTTTTTGTAAATAATTTGGCTTTGTCAATAATTTATTCAACTTCTTTATTCTCTGTTATAAATTCTCCCACTTCTGGCTAAAAGACAATTATATTTTTATTCTTTATCCTTTTGGTTTTCTACGTATTTGGAGAAAATGTACAATGTTACCTGCAAGATAACTCTTGTATGCTTAAGGGCCTGTCCCACTTACGCGTCCTTGGCTCGCAAATTACGCGACCTCGTGGTCGCTTGAGGCGTACGGGCACCATATGGCCGCGCGGGGCCGGACCCACTTAGAAGCGCGGAGGGGTATGGAGTTGTGCAGGGCTGGTCCCGACATCGCGCGGGGCTCCGAAATTCATGCAGTGAACAAAATATTTGCGCGCCAACGGCCTGTCGCGGAACTGACGGCCAAAGTGGGACAGGCCCAAGACCCTGGCGCGAAGCAACGTGTCACCTCCAACTGCAGCACAAGCAGGCAAACGATCGTCGAACTCGGCCTGGGGCTCACGGCCGTTGCGGTCCGGATCAGCCCCCACTTCTACTCCCAGAGTGGGGCCAAGAAAATTGAAGATAGACGCAAAATGCAGGAGTAACTCAATGGGACCGGCAGCATCTCTGGAGAGAAGCAATGGGTGACGTTTCGGATCAAGACCCTTCTTTTCAGACTGAAGAAGAGTCTCGACCCGAAACGTCACCCATTCCTTCTCTCCAGAGATGCTGCCGATCCGGCTGAGTTACTCCAGCTTTGTGTCCATCTTCAAATGATGTCACGCGCTCTAGACGGCTGTGCGTACGCATGTAATCGCGCCCGACCTTCGCTCGACCGTCTTGGCTCAACGCGACCACGAGGTTGCGTAATTTGCTTGCCAAGGACACGTAAGTGGGACAGGCCCTTTACTCTTTTCCCTTTCTAAATCAAACTTCAGGTCATTCTCGCTAAATTCTAAACTGCTCCTCATCCTCAGGCCTTCTACATATTCTGGCAATTTAATGTTCTTATCTTTGGATCTAGTGCTATTCTTAACTTATTTTGTAAGCCATGCTTCCTCCAGTAGAAGATTTCTTGCAATTATTAATTATAGTAGAATTTCCATATGAAAGCACTTTGCCAACTTCACCCATTCCCTATGATTTAAATAATTGTTGCCTTAAATCTCTGTGACATTTAAAATAATTCCCTGCTGCATTTTAATTATGGAAAATACTTTTTTGATGAGCATAGATGCATAACGCATGGTAAGCCTATTATAAAAGATAGCAATACAATCCACAGTTCAGGAAGGTCTTCTTTGCAAAGTTAAATTAGGGTCATACAATCATAGGGTCATACAGCAAGGCAAAGGACTCTTCATCCCAACTTGTCCATGCCGACCAAGCTGCCCTGTCTAGGCTAATCCCATTTGCCTGCATTTGGCCCATATCCCTCTGAACTTTTCCTCTCCAGGCAGCTGTTCAAGTATCTGCTGTTATAGGACCTGCCTCAAGTACCTTTTCTGGCAGCTCATTCCATTTACTCACTATCCCCTGAGTGAATAAGTTGCTCCACAGTTTCCTATTAAATCTTTCCCCTCATCTTAAATTCTTGAAGTGAATAAGACTGTAACACTAAATTTAACCTCCTCAACGGTTATTCCTGGAACGTCACCATTCTCTATAATTCTGCCATGGCATTATCTAGTTCTTGCCATTTTCTGAACTTTGCCATTTCTTGGTAGCCTGATACATTGTGCAAAACTCAAGATGCACACCCAGGAATGAACGCTAAAGGAATCAGCATTTAATGGATCAGTATCGCATTATATAGAAATAGGCAATTTACTGACAGTACTGCTGTTGTCAGAACTTGGCATAAATACATCAGTGATCTCTTTATGGATCGGTGTGGAGAGGCTACCAGTGAGCTGTGAATCAGCGGGCTGAGGTGTGATGGAAGCTGCTGTTTCCCCCTTTTATTAGGCTGCACAACTCTCCCGGCCCAGAGATTTCTCCATGGTAATAAGCCATGGAGCATATGCTGGCAGATGAGATTAGTTTATCTTGGCATCATATTGGACATAAACATTTTGGGATGAAGAGCCTGTTCCTGTGCTGTACTGTTCTATGTTTTGTGTTTGAAACTGAATTTAACTTATCTTTCCTGGAAATAGATCTTTGGGTTGAGGCGTTGTTTGCGAGAATCTCTCCTCACATTAAAAATAAATTCAATATTTTCCTGTGTTTGGAACTATGAGCTGATTGTCATCTTTTATTCTCCATTACTTGCAAATCATGACCAATTAATATTCAGATTTCAGAGTTCTCAATGCTAACTAGGAACATTAAGTTTCTGGCATCAATCCCTGGTCCAATTAATCTTTCACATAAAATGTGCCTGATGTTGTTTTAATTCAGCTAATTTCTTTATTCAGTTTGATTCAAAGGTCGCCACTCAGCCAGGGTGTTTGTTATTTGCTAGAAATTAGGAGAGAAAAACATGCAAGTGAAAATGTACTGCCATTTTAAGGATTTGATGATTAAAGCTTTAGTAATATACTGGATGAACTTCTAATGCAAATCGAAACATGTACATGCATAATAGGATTTTAACATGAGCAGCTCAATACATTTTCTACCTCTCCGCATGCTTGGACACTCCCACTGATCTTTTTATTATTTTACTTTATATTAATGTTACTAATTATTATAACATTTTCCAGAGCTTTACGCAAAACTTTTTATACTTTTAAAATACTTTTTTTAGTTCATTTAAATTTTACATGAATAGCTTTCAAATGCTCTAGGCTAGCAGAAACAATTAATAACAGTCCCAATGCCGTTGACAATGGCGAGCTGTCAGAAGATGTCAGGGCTTTCTAGGCAAGGGGCCTTAGGATATGATACTTGAAGCCAACTTGCTTCTCAAAGCCTCACTTCAATTCAACCATCATATCTGGAACAGATAGAAACATTGAAATTACGTGCAGGGGTAGGCCATTTGGCCCTTCGCGCCAGCACCGCCATTCAATATGTTCATGGCTAATCGTCCAAAATCAGTACCCCATTCCTGCTCTTTCCCCGCATCCCTTGATTCCGTGAGCCCAAAAAGCTATATCTAACTCTCTCTTGAAAACATCCGGTGAATTGCCCTCCACTGCCTTCTGTGGCAGAGATAAACGTGGGCGGTGAGAGCAAGAGCAAAAACAAGGCAACACCCCAGATATTTATCTAAGTTTATCTCCTTCCAGTCCTGGCAGTTTGTAAAAAAATCTTTCGCCAGTGTTCACGATCCGTAAAATTGGCATGATTAAAAAAACGTGTTCTGTTGTTCAGATCCAGTTTAATTAATGATTGTTTTATAGATCATAGCTAGATCCACAATGAATAAAGCTTTATCTGGTTATTTGTATTCATTGTGCATAATGTCCTGAATGATTCATTTCCAACCCCCGATGTCAACAAAGTATCTCAAAACGGGATTAACATCACAGGATAATAACATCACACAGAGTCATCAGGGATGTAACACTCTTTCAAGGAGGTGGTAAGAATATTCTTTCATCTTTTTTCCCCTGGCTTGATATTCTCTTCCTGTGATGGAGTTCAAGATAGAGTGTACTTTTGATAGTTTGAGTTAAGTTTAGTTTAGTAAATACAGTAGGAAACGGGCCCTTCAGCCCACCAAGTGGAGGCTGACCAGTGATCACCCATACAGTAGGTTCCAAACCAGGGCATGGGAGATGTCCTCATTCTTCAGGTAACTGGGGTTCCCCTCTTCTACTATAGATGAGGCTCGCACCAGGGTCTCTTCTATACCCCGTAACTCTGCTCTCACTCCCCATCCCCCCACTCGTAACAAGGGCAGAGTCCCCTTGTCCTCACCTTCCACTCTACCAGCCGTCACATACAACAAATAATCCTCCGCCATTTTCACCACCTCCAACGGGATCCCACCACTGGCAACATCTCCCATCTCCTCCCCTGTCTGCTTTCCGCAGAGACCACTTCCTGGTAACTCCCAGGTCAATTCGTCCTTTCCCACCCAAACCACCCCCTCTCCTGGTACTTTCCTTTGCAACCGCAGGAAATGCTACACTTATCGCTTTACCTCCCCCCTTGACTCCATTCAAGGACCCAAGCAGTCTCTACATTGATCAGACCAAGCGTAGGCTTGGCGATCGCTTTGCCCAACACCTCCACTCGGTTCACAATAACCAACCTGATCTCCCGGTGGCTCAGCACTTCAATTCCCTCTCCCATTCCGAATCCGACCTTTCTGTCCTGTGCCCCTCCATGGCCAGAGTGAGGCCCACCGTAAGTTGGAGGAGCAGCACCTCATATTTTGTTTGAGCATTTTACACCCCAGCAGTATGAACATTGACTTCTCCAATTTCAGGTAATCCCTGCTTTCTCCTTCCCTTCCCAGCTCTCCCTTAGCCCACTGTCTCCGCCCCTTCCTTTCTTCTTCCCGCCCTCACACCAGTCTGAAGAAGGGTCTCGATCCAAAACATTGCCTATTTCCTTCGCTATATAGATGCTGCCTCACCCGCTGAGTTTCTCCAGCATTTTTGTCTACCCATACACTAGTTGTATCCTACACACTAGGGACAATTTACAGAAGCCAATTAACCTACAAACCTGTATGTCATTGGAATATGCGAGGAAATTGTAGCACTGGGAGAAAACGCACGCAGTCAAGGGAGAACGCACAAACTCCGTACAGACAAGGTGAGTCATGTGGTTGTCCGACAGGGCCAACTGCATGTAATTAGAACCTCAGTGCTGAAAGTGGTGGCCAGGGAAAGTACATTGATAATGGTTCAGTGATACTGTCAATGTATATGGAAAATTCTTTGGAGGCAGCAACGTTGTTTTTTCCCCATCACTCCTTGTAAATGTGATGCGCGTCCTCTCAGAAGAGTTACTGAATGAGTCAACGATGGTCAAGGATGGTTGCTGTTCATTAGGGGGCAGGTTGATGGAGATAACAGAATTAATTAGGTAGTGACTGCACCCACAGTGATTAGAACAAGCTGCCACAGATTGGATCATCGTGTAGTCTGTTCTACTTGCTGGAGCACTGGTGTGCAGAGGATTTCTTTGTGCTCAGTTCAGTTTGCATATTGAAACAAAATGCTGGTGCAACTCAATGGGTCAGGTAGCATCTCTGGAGAACATGGATAGCTGGTGTTTCAGCTCAGGACCCTTCCTCAATATGAAGACTGAAGATAGCGGTGCAGGCTCGAAGGGCCGAATGGCCTACTCCTGCACCTATTTTCTATGTTTCTATCAAAGAGGTAGTTAGTAGTTCAGCACTGCTCTCTGGTTGTTGTAGCATGATTCAGGTACCTGATAACAGCTGGGAAGAAACTATCCCCAAATCTGCAAATCAGTGAGAAGAAATGGGTGACGTTTCTGGTCGAGACCCTTCTTCAGACTGAGAGTGAAGGGGGAGAGAGAGAGACGGAGATAAGGAAATGAAAAGTGTGAAAACGAGACAAAGGTTATGAAGTTCGAGGAAAATGTAGATGGATGATTGTTGCAGGAAGATTGTTCCCGATGTTAGGGAAGTCCAGGACAAGGGGTCACAGCTTAAGGATAAAGGGGAAATCCTTTAAAACCGAGATGAGAAGAACTTTTTTCACACAGAGAGTGGTGAATCTCTGGAACTCTCTGCCACAGAGGGTAGTTGAGGCCAGTTCATTGGCTATATTTAAGAGGGAGTTAGATGTGGCCCTTGTAGCTAAGGGGATCAGGGGGTATGGAGAGAAGGCAGGTACGGGATACTGAGTTGGATGATCAGCCATGATCATATTGAACGGCGGTGCAGGCTCGAAGGGCCGAATGGTCTACTCCTGCACCTAATTTCTATGTTCTATGTCTATGTCTAAGAGTCCTGACCCGAAATGTCACCTATCCATGTTCTCTAGGGAACCTGCATGAATCTGCATGACTCGTTGAGTTACTTCAGCATTTTGTGCCTTTCCTTGCTAAATTAGCACCTGCAGTTCCTTATTTCTACTTCTTCATAGAAACATAGAAATTAGGTGCAGGAGTAGGCCATTCGGCCCTTCGAGCCTGCACCGCCATTCAATATGATCATGGCTGATCATCCAACTCAGTATCCCGTACCTGCCTTCTCTCCATACCCCCTGATCCCCTTAGCCACAAGGGCCACATCTAACTCCCTCTTAATTATAGCCAATGAACTGGCCTCAACTACCCTCTGTGGCAGAGAGTTCCAGAGATTCACC
This sequence comes from Leucoraja erinaceus, assembly GCF_028641065.1. NCBI lineage: Eukaryota > Metazoa > Chordata > Chondrichthyes > Rajiformes > Rajidae > Leucoraja > Leucoraja erinaceus. The sequence goes on along the minus strand of NC_073402.1, from coordinate 16,587,393 downwards.
ACTCTCTGTGTGAAAAAAGTTCTTCTCATATCGGTTTTAAAGGATTTCCCCCCTTATCCTTAAGCTGCGACCCCTTGTCCTGGACTTCCCCAACATTGGGAACAATCTTCCTGCATCTAGCCTGTCCAACCCCTTAAGAATTTTGTAAGTTTCTATAAGATCCCTCTCAATCTCCTAAATTCTAGTGAGTATAAACCAAGTCTATCCAGTCTTTCTTCATAAGACAGTCCTGACATCCCAGGAATCCGTCTGGTGAACCATCTCTGCACTCCCTCTATGGCAATAATGTCCTTCCTCAGATTTGGAGACCAAAACTGTATGCAATACTCCAGGTGTGGTCTCACCAAGACCCTGTACAACTGCAGTAGAACCTCCCTACTCCTATACTCAAATCCTTTTGCAATGAAAGCTAACATACTATTCGCTTTCTTTACTGCCTGCTGCACCTGCATGCCTACCTTCAATTACTGGTGTACCATGACACCCAGGTCTCGCTGCATCTCCCCCTTTCCCAATCGGCCACCATTTAGATAATAGTCTGCTTTCCCGTTTTTGCCACCAAAATGGATAACCTCACTTCAGTTTGCATATTCTTCACCAGACTAAGACGGTCACCAAAGGCCTATCTCTAATATATTTTATTACTGTTTTGGCACATTGATTTGATTTGGGATTGTTTACTTTGCTTTCTGTTGCGGTGAATTACTTTCAAATATGAATGAAGGGTATTGATGTGTTTTATATTCATTTTGGTAATTAACAAACACGGAGGGAAATTACAGGTGGAACATGGACAGGTTAGGCAAACAAATGGTGGAACTATTCGTAACAAGGAGCTTAGTAGGACATCTAACAAGGTGGTGACACATGGTGGGTGGGATGGGGGGAGAATACTCACTGAAAGCACACTGTAAATGGTAAACATTATTTACCATTGTGGGGACATAAATAATTGGATAATTGGTGTGGAGTTTATCCACATCTGTTGCCATCGGTTTCTTCCATTCTTTGGACTCTCATGTCAGCTTCGTCTCAGCAGAAAAATTATCAATTTCAACATCGCCTTTCACATAATTCTCAGAAACCACAAATGCTCTGTACAACCAATTAGATAGTGTTGAAATATAGTCACTATTGAAATGCAGGAAATGTTGTTGATAATTTTGTCACTGCAAATTCTCGTAACCAGCAATGTGAACCAAACTGATAAGCTCTCTTGTGGTGTAGAGTGAGAAGAAAAACATTGGCCAGAACACAGGAGGAAACTATGCTCATCTTTGCAATAGTTGATGGGATTTGTTTGTCGTCTTGAGAAAGCAGACGCATCCTCAATTTTATGTCTCACCTGAACGAGGGTGTAAACTTCCCTCCGCATTCCACTGGAGTGTTACCCAAGGTTAACCTGGACTGAACCAGTTGTCCTTCCGCAGAGTCCTCTGCTCTTGTTTCAGTCCATTTGTTGCTTAAAATTCTTCTTCATGTTACCCCTAAATCTTTTGCCAATCACAGCAGGTCACTGTTTTTGATCACACTGCTAACAGGAACAATTTATCTCTGTAAACATGGCTGCATTACATCTAAAAAATATATATACCTCTATCAAATCTCATCTCTGTTATCTCTGATCCAAGGAAAACAATCTAGAATCTCTATTGAACAGTGTATGAACATAACATCTATTGAACATGTATGAACATTGACTTCTCTAATCCCCAGCGGTATGAATATTGACTTCAATAAACCACAGTGGTATGAACATTAACTTCTCTAACGATGGGTAATTTACACTGCAGCAATATGAACATTGACTTCTCTAACTTCAGATATCGCTTGCTTCCTCTCTCCATCTCCTTCCCCTTCCCAGTTCTCCCACTAGTCGTACTGTCTCCACCTTCATTCTATCTTTGTCCCGCCCCCTCCCCTGACATCAGTCCGAAGAAGGGTCTCGACCTGATACTTCGCCCATTCCCTCTCTCCAGAGATGCTGCTTCTCCCGCTGAGTTATTTCAGCATTTTGTGTCTACCTTTAATCTAGAATCTCTAAATTTATGGAATTCCCTGCCACAGAGGGCAGTGGAGGCCAAATCATTGGATGGATTTAAGAGAGAGTTAGATAGAGCTCTGGGGGCTAGTGGAGTCAAGGGATATGGGGAGAAGGCAGGCACGGGTTATTGATAAGGGAAGATCAGCCATGATCACAATGAATGGCGGTGCTGGCTCGAAGGGCCAAATGGCCTCCGCCTGCACCTATTTTCTATGTTTCTAATGTCATCATAACTGAAATCTCTTATCTTTGAAACACTATAGTAAGTCATTTCCACTCTTCCTTTCTAGTGTCTTCATTTTCATCCTAATGTGCGGTTTGGGGTGTACTGCTGCAGTTGTAGCACAACCATTGTATTATCATGCAAGGTTACTTCCTTGCTTCTGGAGTTTGTTAGCGATACAAGACATTGGTGAGGGCACATTTTGAATATTATGTTCAGTTTTGGTCACCCCGTTATAAAAAAGATATTGTTAAGCTGGAAAGCGTGCAGAGAGGATTTACGAGGATGTTGCCAGGACATGGCCTGAACTACAGGGCGAGGTTGAATCCGCTAGGACTTTATTCCTTAGAGCATAGGAGAATGATGGATGATCTTATAGAGGTGTATAAGATCATGAGAGGAATAGGTAGGGTAATTGCACAGTATTTTACCCAGAGTAAGCGAATCAAGAACCAGAGTACATGGCTTTAAGGTGAAGGGGGAAAGATTTAATAGGAACCTGAAGGACAACTTCTTTACACAAAGGGTGGTGGGTGTATGGAATAAATTGCCAGAGGAGGAAGTTCAGGCATATCACAATACATTTGGACAGGTACATGTTTAGAAGGATGTGGGCCAAATGCAGGCAAGTGGGACTAATGTGAGCAGCTTGGGCTGAATAGCTTGTTTCTACACTGTATGACTCTATACAGCATGTAAACAGGCATTTTGGCTTACTGGGTCTGTGTCAACCATAGAAACATAGAAACATAGAAATTAGGTGCAGGAGTAGGCCATTCGGCCCTTCGAGCCTGCACCGCCATTCAATATGATCATGGCTGATCATCCAACTCAGTATCCCGTACCTGCCTTCTCTCCATACCCCCTGATCCCCTTAGCCACAAGGGCCACATCTAACTCCCTCTTAAATATAGCCAATGAACTGGCCTCGACTACCCTCTGCGGCAGAGAGTTCCAGAGATTCACCACTCTCTGTGTGAAAAAAGTTCTTCTCATCTCGGTTTTAAAGGATTTCCCCCTTATCCTTAAGCTGTGACCCCTTGTCCTGGACTTCCCCAACATCGGGAGCAATCTTCCTGCATCTAGCCTGTCCAACCCCTTAAGAATTTTGTAAGTTTCTATAAGATTCCCTCTCAATCTCCTAAATTCTAGAGAGTATAAACCAAGTCTATCCAGTCTTTCTTCATAAGACAGTCCTGACATCCCAGGAATCAATCTGGTGAACCTTCTCTGCACTCCCTCTCCTTCCTCAGATTTGGAGACCAAAACTGTACGCAATACTCCAGGTGTGGTCTCACCAAGACCCTGTACAACTGCAGTAGAACCTCCCTGCTCCTATACTCAAATCCTTTTGCTATGAAACCATCAACCAACTTCTACCCTAACCCACTATTCTGATATTGGAGGACACATAGCTCTGAGCCAGTTACTGTATGTTAAATGTTCACATTTTTAAAACTAAAAAGTTACAATCGCTCTAAATAATCTTTATGTGATAAGAATCAAAACATCAGTTATCTTTCAGGTCATGTTGTCAGAACAAGATGCAAGTCGATTCCCAGCTGGATTCCATTTGATTGTAATCACTTAATTCATATTATGGACTCTAAATTTAAATATGAGTGGGGGGAGAAATATTCAATCCAAACCATTTCCAGGAGTCTTTAGATGCAGCAGGGAAACAAGTCCTTTGGCCCACCGAGTCTGCAATGACCAGCAATCACCCCGTACACCAACACTTATCCTACACACTAGGGACAATGTATTTATTTACCCACTTTTCCATTGAAAATGGAAATGAAATAAAGCCTATAAATTGTTAACATTTCAGGTGGGTTTAACAGTTCCCAGTCACAAATCAGTATTAATCCTTCAGGCATCACCCAAATCCCTTATTAAAATTCTTCCCTTGTAATTCACTCCCCCTCCTCATCAGTTATTCTCAGTGCAACTTCCTAGAAAGAATGCATTTTTCTTTTGCCTTTCAGAATGAGCCCAGCCTATGAGTTACCAGTCTCCTTCCTTCAGCAGGGCGACACCATAACTGTCTGGTTGCTCTGTGAGGGGCAGGTTAGTGAGAACAGTTCGGTTGGCAGTGTGTGTGTGTGTGTGTCCCTCTGCTTCGCCAGTGTACCTCCAGTGACGCATGGAACTTGCTGGTGGTCTAATGCCAGCTTGTGATTCTGGGGATTTCCCCTTTCAAACCTGTGAAACAAAAAGCGAAGTGCAGGCTGAGACAGTGCGAGTGACAGAAGACCAGCAACCGGCAGGAACTGGACCTGCAGCTAACGACAGACAGCAAGAGCGGAGAGGCAACGACGCATTCGCTTGCTGAAGGGGGTGGTCTCAATGTAGCGGCGGCAGGCGATCAGACCAGCGACACACACGTACCGAGGGGTTTGATATCGGGGCTCGCCCCTTTCTCTCAACAGCTAGGGGTCAATTCTACATTCCCCGTACAATCCGTTGAATCCATACATGGCGATTAGCGTGGGTCACTCCAGGTGAATCCAGGTAAGACTAAAATACCAGCAATTACAATGCAGCCTTGTGCTGGAACTGACTTCTGTTGTGCACTTGCAAGTTCAAATTTTGTCCAAAATTAACGAAGTTATAATGTTGCTACGTGCTTATATTTAAAAAAAAAATAGCGACAGTTTTAAATGCCAGTTTTAAGGTCCCGTGGGTTGTCTAACCCAGGCGGCGCAGTGAGTAACTGAGTCTTCAGTGGAGAAAAACATAAAGTGCTGGAGTAACTCAGCGGGAGAGGCTGCATGGGTGGAGGGAACAGATAGATAGGCGACGTTTCGGGTTTGGACCCTTCCGACTCGAAACGTGGCTTGTCAATTTCATCTACAGATGCCGCCTGGCCCGCTCCAGTTCTTCGTTATCACCTCTGCCACAGCCGACAATGGACCATTGTGGGCTCCACCTTTCCTTGGTCATAGGTGCCGGCTCTGATATGTTCTGAACCTTTTCACACCTCTCGTTCCCCTCTCCAGTGACACTCAGTCCGAAGAAGGGTCTCGACCCGAAACGTCGCCTACTTTTTTTTCTCCTAAGAGATGCTGCCTGATCCGCTGAGCTACTGAGCTTCTCTCCAGTACTTGGTGTTTTGCTCAAAACTCCAGCATCCTGCATCCTTTTATCTCCTTCAGTAGATATATTGGTCTGAGCTCCCTCCGCCACTCCGCCAATGGACACCCGGGAAGTCACTCATTCGAGCTCCGGTCCGACGTTGGTCCTAGCTTCGTTTCACAAAACAATCCGGTGTGCATGTTACCGGGCGCTGCCAATGGGGAGATCTCCGCTACAAACCGTCTCCACCGGCGCTCTTAGCTCCCCGGGATGCGGTTAGTGACTCCAAATCAAAATGAATAGTCATCTCCTTTTAAAAGTCATTCTCGCTAATTCACAGCCTTAACATTTCTTGACAATGAGATAGGGGACTTGGAGATTTGGCTGATGCGGCGAGCAAAGTGTGTGATGGTAGAAACCGCTCTAATGTTTACAGAGAATAGATCAGCGGCAGCAGGCGAATCGAAACAAAGGACTCCAACACGGGAATCCAAACTCCCAGCTTGCCACCCAGTCTGGGCAGTGTAGATGCCAATGTGGAGAGAATAGCCGCACATGAATGAATATAATAATTCGCTATGCAAAATGAAAACGTGATTAAAATGTTTAAGAATGTTTAAGAAGGAACAGCAGATGCTGGAAAAGCGAAGGTAGACAAAAATGCTGGAGAAACTCAGCGGGTGAGGATGGAGCGAAGGAAATAGGCAACGTTTCGGGTCGAACCCCTTCTTCAGTCGCACAGTTTTCCTCCTCAAATAACGTTTTATTTGGATGTAAATTTTACCCCATGTTTATGAATACAGAAGACTTTGTTAAGTTAATTCCTGAACTATAACTATTTTATAATTGGTAGGTTTTATGTTGAGAAATACCATTTCACACACATCCTGGATAAATGCGTTTCAGGAGGGATATAGGACTGATAACAAAAGTATTGGAAATAGTCAGGTCAGGCAGCATCTGTGAGAGAGAAACCATTAATATTTCAGGTCCATGAAATGACCATCATTTCTTATTCTTCTTGCGTGTGGCGTGCACAGCCTAAAGTTGCAACACAACTTGTTCTATTTGATCTATTTGTTTGTGCACGTCGTGGTGATTGCATTAGTCGAAACGGGAAACCACGTGAAGGTTGCAATCTTCACCCCAACCTTTATCAACCCAACCATCTAAAGTATGGACATGTATCCTGCATCAATTAATTTTATTTTTAATCCTAAGAACTAAATTTGCACTCAGTTTAGGACTAAATTTAAAGTGCGAAATACACAAAGTGCTGGAGGAACTTAGAGAGTCAGGCAGCATCCGTGGAGGGAATTGAGAGACACCATTTTCAGTATGTTGGAAGGAACTGCAGATGCTGGTTTAAATCGAAGATAGACACAAAATGCTAGAGTCGGGGAACATGTCTGGAGAAAAAGAGGTGATGTTTCGGGTCGAACCCCTTCTTCAGACTGTGTCAGGAGGGAGGGAAACTCGAGGTGTGAAAATGGTCAGAACAAATCAGAGTCGGCACGATGACTAAGGAAAGGTGGAGACTTGCAATGCCTTCGCATCCTCTGGTCTGATCATTGACCAGGCAAATGCCCTGACCACATATGCAGTGGCAATCTTATGTTCATTAACAAAATATTCTTTAAGCAGATCTTTTGCTCTTTGATAGCCCTGGGATGGAGGCAAGTGTCGGCAGCTGCGGACTAAGCCTTTTAAATACTCTCTTGTGTATTCCTCGAGAAAATTCAAGCAATCACTGTCATCATTAGTCTTTCTTTCCCCTCCTCTCTCAAATGCCATGATGAAAACTTCATACTGCAAAGGATTACCATTATAAACAGAAATGTCTCTTGATGTTAAAGTAGAAGAGAGATTTTGTTGAGCCAGAAGAGCAGTGATGTCATTTTGCCTCTGAATTATGTGCCAGATATCATCTTGGTTTCCATCATTCACTACAGGGGGAATAGTGCAAACATGCTTTTGCATACCCTTTTGCGTATGAGTCTGTCCATTTTGCCTTTGAAGAGAGTATTGAGTTAGATGGGTCATATCTTGAGCTTTAACAGATGGTCTATGAGTTGTTTGTTTTCGTCTAACAACTTGGTGCTGAGAGGAAGATTCAGTTCCCATCACCACATTCTGTCTTTGTTGCACTTGATCAGGCAAGTATTCATCTGCCTGTGGATTTAATTTAGCTGATTTTTCCCTCTCAACAGTTCCTTTTCTCATGAGTTCATCACATCAGGTAGTCTAGAGCTGTTTCTTGATCCCTTGGCCTCAAGTACATTGATTTTTGCATTGGTTGCTGCCAGCTAAGTCCAGCTGTTCCTTCTCTCTTTTCAATTGTTCTTTCGTTCTTTTCAGTTGTTCTTTCTCTCTTTCCTCCTCTCCAATTGTTCGTCTTGTGCCTCAAGCTTGTGCTTTTTGTTCAGGGTGGCAACCCGTTCCAAGAGAGCAGCCCTTTCTGCCTGAGCTTTAATGCGAGCAGAGGCCGTCGAAGATGAACTTGGTGAAGAACTAGATTTGTGGCTTCATTTTAGTTTTGAGACATTTGAAACGCGGTCATCAGGTCCAATTTCTTCTGAGTTTACAACACTCTATTGTATGGCACTTTCAGCTATAGAGTGTGTGGTTTGCTGTCCAACATCAGGTAACCACACATTTACATCTTGTATAAAACTATTAAATGTTTCCATTCGTTGTTGAAACCACTGATTTTGCCTTTCAAGCTCCTTTTCAGGCAGTGGTACCTTCACCAATGACTCGTGGTTTTCACTGATTTCATCACAGAGCTTGATTAATTGAACCAGGTTAGATTGTACTTCATTTGCATTTTCCTCTGATTTCATGAGCTCTTTCAGCTTTTCAAATCACTTGTTAGCTTCTTTACATATCGTGTTTCTTGTCTTCTGACACTTTTCCCTGAACAATTCCAAGCCTTTGTCAGTGTGCTTAGTAATTCTTTTATTCCTTTCCAGAATCATTTCCAACATCGTTATCTTGTGACTGAGCTTTAGCTTTGACCACAGACATACTTGTTCACTATCCCTTTAAGACTGGTTGACATAAAGTCGTATGACGACAGCAAAATATTTCAAACAACCGATATTGTTCTGTTTCTCAAGGTCACTTCTCAATTCTCCATTTTTGTAGCCGTTTTCCAATACGGCTTATCATATATAGCTTGTCCAGTAAAACGTAATGCTGTACCTACTCACTCTCCCTGCGCTTTGGCTTTCCGGGTTTCCAATCTCCGTTAGTCAGATTAGCGCAGGTGGCAACCTTGTCCAGTTGATTGGGAATGGCGGCATCATGCTTGTGAATTAAAACAATCCGTGTTCCCAAGTATTCACAAGCTCCGGTTTCACTCATAGAGCCAGTTCTCACTTAAATGTAAGGGCAAATTTCCAACTTTTCCAGTGTCCTCTTTTGCATCGCCATTACTACACACATAAGTAGGAGTGATCTTACACAGACCCAATAGGACAGATCTTCCAGTCAGTATTTCCAGTTATTTATTGAAGTAGTTGTACAAACAAAGAGATGACTGTACCAGTTTTCCTTATTCTGCATGCAAGTTGTAGCTGGCTGTTCACCCTTGTCTGGTGAGAACTGGATGCTCTCCCTCCCTGTGTCTGTCCATTCCTGTAGATATATTTTGTCTAGATATATCATTCTTTAATTGAAAAATACAGCATGGAAACAAGCTTTTCAGCCCATTGTGTCCACACGTCCATCGATCACCCATTCATACAGATTCTATGTCATGTGAAGGAAGGTACTGCAGATGCTGGTTTAAACAGAAGATAGACACAAAAAGCTGGAGTAACAGCAGGACAGGCAGCATCTCTGGAGAGAAGGAATGGGTGGTGTTTCTGGTCGAGACCCTTCTTCAGACTGCTTAATAACGTGGCCGTAGAGTAGGAGAGCAGGAGGAATCACAGAGGGGGAGCAGCGAGAAAGGATGTTGCAGAACTCTTGTCGGAGAGAAGATAACTTTTTCAAAGTAGACATATCTTCAGGAGACTTTGCAGTGGAGCAGACAAAATGTGCAGGAACTGCAGATGCTGGCTCAAACTGAAAAATACACACAGAAGTGTTTGCAGTCCGAAAAAGGGTCTCAAAACGAAACGTCACCCATACCTTCTCTCCAGAGATGCTGCATGTCCCGCTGAATTACTCCAGCTTTTGGTTCTATGTTATCCCACTTTTGCATCCACTCCCTACACACTCGGGGCAATTTACAGCAGCAAATTTACGCACAAGCCTGCACATCTTTGGCATGTGCGAGGAAACTAGAGCACCTGGAGGAACGTTTAGTCAGAGGGTGATGAATCTGTGAAATTCTTTGACATAGAAAGCTGTGGAGGCTAAGTCAGTGGATATTTTTAAGTCAGAGATAGATAGATTCTTGATTAGTACAGGTGTCCGGGGTTATGGGGAGAAGGCAGGAGAATGAACACTTAGCCCATTGCGCCATCTGTCGTCCCACATGATGCCTTTTCTCCCCACAACTTCCCCTTTTCTTCCCCCTCCTCCCACCTCCCTCCACAGCCAAGCAGATTTGGGAGTTCTGAAGACTCACTCGCTCACCTACTAAGACAGTGGGGACAGCTGTGGTGTACTGTGGCTAGTTTCATTCAGATTGATGGTATATTTTACAAGTGATGCACATTTTAAACTCTACTAAAATAACTTTGACAAAAATCACTTCCACTTGCACTGCTCGTTAGCAGCATATGACATCACAATGGGGTCCCGAAACTCATTTACATTAAAAAATCGCGATTTAAAAAAAAAAACTCCGTTTTAATCCAGTTCTTGGGGAGGTTTAATTTACAAAAAAACATTGCAGTTTTCATTATTGAGGTGGTGGGATACGGGAGAGGTTTCATTTACAAAATAATCATCTCGATTTTCAATGTGGGAGGGTGGGATAGGGGGAGGTGAGGAGTGGGGGATCAGGGGGGGGTAGAGGGGAGGAGGAGGGGGGTAGGGAGGGGAAAGTGGGTGAGGTGAGTGAGGAGAGTGGGGGAGGGGGGGGGTAGAGAGAGAGGAGTGGGGGAGGTAGTAGAGCAGGGGATAGAGAGAGAGGAGGCTGTGGGGGAATGTGATAGGGGGGAGGTGAGGAATGGGGAGCAGGGAGATAGAGGGAGAGGAGGAGGATAGGGAGGGGAGAGGGGTTATGGAGGGAGGGAGGGGAGGGAGGGAGGGGGGGAGGGAGAGGGTAGCGGAAAGGAGAGGGAGGGAAATGTGGGGGAGGTGAGGGGGAGAGGGGAAAGAAGAGTGAGGGTGAAGATGGGGGGAGGTAGTGCTGGGTGATGAGGGGGAATGGAGGTGGATAAGGGTAAGAAGAGGAATGGTGAAGTAATGGATGAGGGGAGGGAGAATAGGGAGGGAGGGCGTGAGGGAAGCAGGGGAGGTGGAGGGTGGGGAGAGGGAGGATAATGAAGGAGGGAAATAGGGGCCTGAAGAGGGAGAGTGAGATATGTTCACATTGATCTTATATTTTGCGTTACTGCCATTTTCAACTTAAAAAATGTTGCAGTCACGCTCCCACTTGCCGGCCGTGCCTGCGCAGTTGGGGGCTATGGGTCAGTGGTGGAATATTGCGTTGGGGGATGGGACACAACGGGTCCACACTTGGTCTTGTACTCCCATAAATATCATTAATATAAACAAATATCAGCGCTGACAAAATGTTATTGAGCTTAAACATTAAATCTGTTTCTTTTTCGACAGATGCTGCCCAAACTGCCCAGTATTTTACAGCGCTTTGTATTTTCATTTCAAATTAAGTTTTTACAGAAATCACATTATTAATCAGGCTGGGCTCTTGTAATAAAAACATTGTAACACCAATATATACAGTAAGTGAAGCTATAATTCACTTTGTAGAAACAGGGAATTGCTGATGCTAATCTACAAAAAAGGACACAACGTGCTAGAGTAACTCAACAGGTCAGGCAGCATCTCCAGAGAACATGGATAGGCATAAATTAATTTTATTATTTACTTGTGGAACTTGTCATCATGCCTTCCCTGTAGGCTTTAAATGAGCATCATGCCAAACTCATGGACTTCCTGCCAGCACGCAATTTCAAAGTTCCATTTATTAAATAACTGGCGAAATATTACATTGCTCGCCTCTGTATCAGTTAAAACTGTAAATAATAATATTTAACAGTTTTGCAAAAAAAATGGTTTCCTCTGGAAAACAAGATCCAAAGAATTTCTGATGAAAGTTGTCTATCTGTGTATTGACTCTAAGCAAGCTGATTTGTGTCTGAAATTTGAACAACACAAATTAAAAGTTGCTTCATTCAAATTGCTGAGTATAGGCGAATTCAACAGATGCAATTTTTTCAATTTATGAAACAGAGGCAATCTTAATTTTTTGGAGTGATATATATAAATATATTTCTTTCTGAGAATGTATCTATATCTGATCAGTCCCAGTGTGTTTTAAAGTTATTATATATTTGACCAATGGATTTATGGTGGATTATTATGTTGTATTGTCTAGCGCCATCTAAGGAGGGATTTAAAAAATGCCAAATGTCATTAAAAAATTGCTATGAAATTGACTGGCACATGGTATTAGAGCCTTGAAAGGGGCAGTTCATTTGATAGCATTGGCTGAAAATAATCCAGGCCATGCACCTAAGCAACACCTGTGCAGGGTTCAGGTGTGCCAGTAAGTATGTCCTGGCATTCCAGAGCACAACAGAGAGATAGTATTGGCTGAAAATTGTGTGCGTCTGAGGGTAATAACGAAATCAATAACTACTGAAGCAAGGTAGGTGTGATTGAAATTTGTTCATGAGCTCCCTTGCGTTAATAGATTCTGTCCTGACAACCCATTCTTAACATAATGTTTTTCTACCATTTCTTGAATACAGAACTGCCTGTTACCTGGGTTACTGTACGGTTCACGATGTTTCAAAAGACAGAAAATCATAACTAAAACTGACTTGAAAAATCTTTGTAAATACGAAAAGTTAATAGTTTTAGACCAGATGTATCCTTATGATTTCTTGATGCTGGTTCTAAATGGTACTGAAGCGTTAGAAATCTGAAATGTTATTGGTCTCCCAGAAATATTACAAGCCTCTGGTAACAGCAATGTTGTGGCGAGCTCGGATTTAGCTAACAGACAGTAAAACATAATAGATGGTCAAATTAAAAATGTCTTTACTAATTTAATTATATTCTCTTTTTTATTTAGGCACAGTGAAGAACTGGTGCTGAAGAGATTGAAAATTCCATGTTTAAAACCATCTTTAAAAGTCCATAATCTGATTAAATCTACTTTGGAATCGCAGTTTGGAATTCTGAAAGATAAAAGCGCATCAAAAAATGAATGAGAATAATTCACTTTTGTTTAACTCAACTTCAAATTCAACCACTTCTTACGCTACAGATGAAGATAATGAAATTGATTGTGGTGATAGGATCTTGCTTATGGAATCCTTCATGATCCTCACAGAAAGCCAAAAGAAAGTCGTTGCCGTGCTGTGTTTAACAGTGGGGCCATTTACTGTGTTGGAGAACATCTTAGTTTTATGTGTGATACTCTTCACTCCACATCTCCGAAGTCGACCCTCTTATTTATTCATTTCTAGCCTTGCAACTGCCGACCTCATGGCAAGCATTATATTTGTTTACAGTTTTGTTGGCTTCCATGTCTTTGGGCACAAGGACAATAATAACATCTTTCTGTTTAAACTAGGAGGTGTCATTGCATCATTCTCAGCTTCAGTGGGCAGTTTGCTACTCACTGCGATTGACAGATACATATGCATTCACAAGCCATCTGAATACAGGACAATTTTAACAATGAGGAAAGCAGTGAAATGTCTTTTAGTTTTGTGGTCAGTTGTTATTTCGATAGGTTTATTACCTTTGATGGGATGGAATTGCTGTGATTCACATTATAAGTGTTCTGAGCTATTTCCTTTAGTTGATGAAACCTATTTAATTTCCTGGATCATGCTTATTACCTGTCTGTTAGTTTTAATAATTTATGCCTACATACATATTCTCTGGAAGGCCCATTTCCATTCAGTCCACATGGAAAAACAGAAAGAAGGAAGGAAAAGTCAATCAAAATTGGGCCACACACGCATAGACATTAAACTTGCCAAAACACTAGGTCTAATATTAATCATTTTAATTACTTTTTGGTCTCCAGTCTTGGCTATAATGACTTTTGATATATTTGCGACGGTAAGCAAAGGTACCAAAAAGGTCTTTGCTTTTTGCAGCATGTTATGTTTGCTAAATTCGACTTTGAATCCAATTGTGTATGCACTAAGGAGCAAAGACATGCGCAGTATACTCATAAACATCATGGCTGGGTGCAAGAGGCAGTCGCCATCTCTGGAGAACAGCGTGGCATCTGATGGACACATCAAAAGCAACACTGCAAGCACGACTATGTTTTCATCATTTGATAAATGCAGCCTTGACATTTCGGAAAATGGTACCTCACCAAATGCAGATAAGTGAAATATTTGATTGCTGGGATAAAAACTTTCAGAACAAAACTTTACGTACAGAGGATGAGCAACCAGCTGATGCTACTTATTGGGATCCACGTGGCTGGAGATTTCTTTCAAGTGAACACTTTACAAGGCATCAAGTGAACCCAATTCAACTACTGATAGAATTTCTATGTACTAATACTTCAAACATTACAGTATTTAAGAATCACGTTTGCCAACTTTACTGCAAGAAAATATTACTAGATACTCAAGACTTTGGTGCCCGTTTCATCAACATTTCAAAATGTGAATATTCGGCACGGACTTGTAGGGCCGAGATGGCCTGTTTCCGTGCTGTAATTGTTATATGGTTATATGAATAGTCCCTTTTCCCATTCATTACCAAAGAGCTTTGTATATGCATGATCATGGTTTGTAAATACTCCAATGGATTTCTGCAGAGTTAGTGCAATAAACATCCTGGCAAAATAATCTTAGAGGTAACACCGATCAGACTCGGATTTGGGAAACTCATTAAAATTTCTCATTGGATCGTAGTTGCACATTGCAAACAATAATCTGCAAATTATATATTCTCATCATGTTGAAACAAGTCTACTGAGTCAAACCAGAAGAGCTGATAACTACATGACCATTTTATGAGGATATATTTTTGTATGTAGCTATAGTTTTGTTGTTTGGTAATACAAGAAATAATGCAAAGAAATAATCTGTAAAGTTTCACAATTTAAGATTTAAACTTAACAAAACCAGAAAACACTGGAAACATTCAGAATCTACGTAAAGAGAAACAAAGTTACCATTTCAGGTCTAAATCCCTTCATCAGAACTGGTAAAGAGAGAAAAGCAAGTTCATTTTAACTCCCAGGAAAGATGGGAGAAGGACATAGGCAACATCTGTAAAAGTGTGAGGCTAGGGTTTCTGGAAGGATAAATTGTAGAGTTCCTCTGGTCATTTGATTAATCGGTATAGTTAGAGGATGATAAAACACACAAAGAAGTGAAAAATGTTGTGAGATGTGAAGCAAGTTACCAGAAATTGTAGAATTTGAAATGCAGAAGACTGCAACACGCCCAGACAGAAGATAAGGTGCTGCTCCTCAAGACATCACTCTTTATTTTGTAACTATTTATTCTTCATTGTTTGTGTTATGGTACTCCTATGCCCCCATTAACCCATTGACTGAAAGATCTCTGCAACCCATTTCTATGGCATCCTTAACCTACCCTATCATTTATGTTCTTGATGTTCTATTCCTTCTCCCACCTTCCCAACATAGAAACATAGAAACATAGAAATTAGGTGCAGGAGTAGGCCATTCGGCCCTTCGAGCCTGCACCGCCATTCAATATGATCATGGCTGATCATCCAACTCAGTATCCCGTACCTGCCTTCTCTCCATACCCCCTGATCCCCTTAGCCACAAGGGCCACATCTAACTCCCTCTTAAATATAGCCAATGAACTGGCCTCAACTACCCTCTGTGGCAGAGAGTTCCAGAGATTCACCACTCTCTGTGTGAAAAAAGTTCTTCTCATCTCGGTTTTAAAGGATTTCCCCCTTATCCTTAAGCTGTGACCCCTTGTCCTGGACTTCCCTAACATCGGGAACAATCTTCCTGCATCTAGCCTGTCCAACCCCTTAAGAATTTTGTAAGTTTCTATAAGATCCCCTCTCAATCTCCTACATTCTAGAGAGTATAAACCAAGTCTATCCAGTCTTTCTTCATAAGACAGTCCTGACATCCCAGGAATCAGTCTGGTGAACCTTCTCTGCACTCCCTCTATGGCAATAATGTCCTTCCTCAGATTTGGAGACCAAAACTGTATGCAATACTCCAGGTGTGGTCTCACCAAGACCCTGTACAACTGAAGTAGAACCTCCCTGCTCCTATACTCAAATCCTTTTGCAATGAAAGCTAACATACCATTCGCTTTCTTTACTGCCTGCTGCACCTGCATGCCTACCTTCAATGACTGGTGTACCATGACACCCAGGTCTCGCTGCATCTCCCCCTTTCCCAATCGGCCACCATTTAGATAATAGTCTGCCCCGTTTTTTGCCACCAAAATGGATAACCTCACATTTATCCACATTATACTGCATCTGCCAAACATTTGCCCACTCACCCAGCCTATCCAAGTCATCTTGCAGTCTCCTAGCATCCTCCTCACAGCTAACACTGCCCCCCAGCTTAGTGTCATCCGCAAACTTGGAGATATTGCCTTCAATTCCCTCATCCAGATCATTAATATATATTGTAAATAGCTGGGGTCCCAGCACTGAGCCTTGCGGTACCCCACTAGTCACTGCCTGCCATTGTGAAAAGGACCCGTTTACTCCTACTCTTTGCTTCCTGTTTGCCAGCCAGTTCTCTATCCACATCAATACTGAACCCCCAATGCCATGTGCTTTAAGTTTGTATACTAATCTCTTATGTGGGACCTTGTCGAAAGCCTTCTGGAAGTCCAGATACACCACATCCACTGGTTCTCCTCTATCCACGCTACTAGTTACATCCTCGAAACTTAAAACAACTTAAAACATTTCGTCTTTTTTTCCCAATTCTGCTGACAAGACTTAGTGCAGAAATGTTAACTGTCTATCTTCTCACATGTGCTGCATGCTGAGCATTTGCAGAATTTTCTGGATTTCCAACATCTGCATTTTAGATTTAAAGATCCTTGTTTTAATGAATGGTTTGTTTATATTCCCGAATGATTAACTCGCCAAGTAACATGCATAATTGGTAAATCAACTCATCACTGATCATGGGATCTTGTTCAATTACTGAGTTTGATGATAAGAAAAGCAGCTTCACCCTCCTCATTAATGATTATCTCCATGCATTCTTAAAGGAAATGATTAAATGTGATATTTGAATCATTATGGATTTCCATTTTGTTCCATGAGTTCCATTTGTGTATATTCAATAAAATAGACAAGAAGGTACTTTAAGTAAATTTTATAAACTTCAGTGTATACCATTTTGTTCAGATGAGATTTAGAATTGGTGCCATGCTTTGCCTATTTTTTTGTTTTAAATGAAATCAATTTGTGATTACTGTACATATTCATTAAACTGAAGTGGTAAAACTGAATAGTATAACATAGATTTTTGTCTGTCATATTCTGTGGTTTTAAAGTGTGGAATTAAATGCACATTTGGCAACAGCACAGAATGCAACATATTGCAGTGGCAGGATATGACTTTGATGAACTGGTTGAGAGTGGTGCAGTATGTGATTAATGTTCCTACAAACAATAAATTCCTTAGATTTTTTCTTGACTAAAGCAACTTCATCGTGAATTGCCTTGAGAAATCTGTAGGGCCTGTTGATGTATCTGAGATTTGTTTATATTTCACCATGAAATATTTTCTCACCCATTTCAGAAATTCAAGTCTGTTTTAGGCACAGAATATAGGTGGATAACATAATCAGATAACATTGTCTGATGACAACCAATATGCTGTGATCAAAAGCAAACAATCTTATGAGAAATGATTTCTATTTGGAAAATCCCTTAAGGTTATCGAAACAGATAAATAAAAAACTAATTAACAAGTACTGAAGTAACCAGGCCACTTGATCTCTCTGTTCCCCACTTCTTTCCTGATGCAGTGACAACACACCAGTCCAGAACAGGATCATCCAGAGTAGTACAGCATAGAGTTGGTTTCAGAAAAATATGACACTGGCAAAGCTCTCGTGGGATGTTTAAATCAGTATTCTCTGAGATTGAATGATTACTTGCAGATACAATGACAATGTTCCATCTTTGGCTTCATTTCATACCCCAAAGTTCCAGCAAAATGACATGCAGATTATTTTGCCAAGACAATGAATGTGCTCTGATATGTTATTAGAATTTATAATTGGTCAAAAGTGCAACATTACAATCATATTACAATTTTGAACTACTTATTTGCATTATTCCATTCAACGGTACTTCATATAAACTCAGTTCCAATATGGTGCCATTTCATCACAGCCCAGTAAACTATCTTATTCATATAATATGCACCCTTCAAAAGGTAAGGATTGATTCTGTTTTCACTACACTTCCAGGCCTCAAGTCCCGGGTTATGATTTCATTTATTTTCTGTATCTTTTGGTCTTATGTTAAAGGTGTGACACTGATCCTTCAGCCATTCTCTAATGGGAACAATTTCTCACTTCTCACATGTAGTTCCACATATGATATTAAGTCAAAGCTCCTCCAAGCCTCTCCCCCCCAAAAACATTTCTCCAACCCATTCTTGGAGCTATGTGGGCGGGGAGTGGGGTGTGTAGACGGGGAGGGGGTGTGTCAGCGGGGCGGGGATGTGGGGGGGGGTGGGGGTGGGGGGGGAAAGGGGGGGGGTTTGGGGAGGGGGTGGGCAGGGAGAGGGGTGTGTGGAGAGGGGGGAAGTATGTGTGGGCAGGGAGGAGGGGTGTGTGGGGGGGGGGGAGGGTTGTGGGGGGGGGGGGGGTTGTGGTGGGGAGGGGGGTGTGGGGTCGGGAGGGGTGTGGGGTCAGGAAGGGTTGTGGGGGTGAAGGTATGGAGCGACGTTGTGGGGGGGGAGGGGGGTGTCATCAGGGGTTGTTATGGGGGAGGGGGGGGTGTGTGTGTGCGGTGGGGTTGTGGGGGGGTGTGGGCGAGGAGGGGGTTGTGGGGGGAGAGAGGGGTATGTGGGTGGGGAGGAAGAGACCTCAGAGAAAAAATGGGGGAAGAGCCATGGGGGAGAGGGGGGTATCACGGGAGAGGGGAGCAGGACCCAGCGAGGGGGACCAGAGGGGAAGGGGCTGCAGCTGGCGGAGCGATAGGAACTCACAGCGGGCGCTGGTCGCTGGTCGTTCTCCTCCGCCAGGATCAGAGTCCCCGCTTTCCATTTGGTGACATCGCCGACATCTCCAATATCACCTCCCCGCCCACACACACCGTTACAAATAACAATTCCCAGAGTGCAGCTGCAGTCCGAGTCTTAGTTTGTAGAGTTGACACAATGATGCGAAAGGAATTGCAGCTTCAACTGGACAAATCCATCTTCTGGACCAATAGTGCAACAACTAAACCAAACACTTCAAAACATATGTAGCGAACAGGGTCTCTTTTGTAAGGGATGCTACCGATGTATCACAATGGAGATATGTTGGCACAAAGGAAAATCCTGCAGATGAGCCTCTAGGTCTAGAGGACTAACAGCAGACCGCTTCTTAAGGTGCAAGAGATGGATCAAGGGACCAGAGTCTCTCTGTAAGCCAGGCAGAGAACTTCACTTGGAATCTGCAATCTCTGCTAATGATCCAGAAATCAAACAAGACATCACAATGAACGTCATTGTCAATAATCCATTGAACCCCATAAACTCTCTGATCACCTATTTCTCATCATGGAGGAATCTTAAGACTGCTGTAGCTTGGTTTCTTAAAGCAAGGACAACACTCTTGCTGCTGACTCAAAGGAGAAAGGAGATTGAGACTGCTCTGAGTAGCTTTGAAAAGGATCCTGGCAAGTTAAGGAAAATGGTTGAAAAGGAGATGCAAGTCTTTAAAGCAACACTCCGCGGAGAGTGTTTATGTGCTGACGATCTTGTCCAAGCAGAAAGTGCAGTCACCTCTTTAAGTCAAAGACACAGATTCAAAAAAGAACTATCAGTACTAGAAGCTGGTAAAAATGGTATCAAGAGAAACAGTCATTTGTACAAGCTAGACCGGTGCTGGATGATGGACTTCTAAGAGCAGGTGGTCGCCTGAATAGACTAGCGATGCATGAAGAGACCAAACATCCTATTATTCTCTCGAAGGACCTTCACATATCAACACTACTGTTATGACATATTCATGAACAGCTCGGACATGGAGGAAGAAATCATATGCTGTTCGCCTCCGTACAAAATACTGGATTATCAAAGCTAACTCCGCTGCAAGAAAGGTCATAGTGCAGTCGCTGCCTCAAAAAAGCTGGCAGCATCATCAAGGACCCACACCATCCTGGCCACACACTCATCTCCCCGCTACCTTCAGGTAGAAGGTACAGGAGCCTGAAGACTGCAACATCCAGGTTCAGGAATAGCTACTTCCCCACAGCCATCAGGCTATTAAAACCCCCCAAAAAACTCTGAACATTAATAGCCCATTATCTGTTTATTTGCACTTTATCTGTTTTATTTATTCATGGGTATATATTTATATAATGGTATATGGACACACTGATCTGTTATGTATTCATGCCTGCTATATTCTGTTGTGCTGAAGCAAAGCTAGAATTTCATTGTCCTATCTGGGACACATGACAATAAACTCTCTTGAATCTTGAATATTGAATCATTTCTGTATGCTATGTAACCCACAGTTACCTATTTCAGGAGATTAAGATTTCCCTGAGCATAGTAAAGGTCTCTGAATACAGTCTCAAAATTACTTAATTTTTTTTAACACAATAAAAGCCTGCTAAAACGTTATCTGAGTGTAAGGACAATACTGTACAAATATGACCATCACCAATCAATATACACATCACCAATCAATTTTGAATCTAATTTATATTAAAATTCTAATAAGATGTTCTTCATCCTCACCAGTTCTTTCGGAACATTTCATTTCAAGGGACCCTTCCCCTGATAGATTTTGTGTATTTTGCACAAAATAATCACTTTTTACTGAAACTTAAAATAATCACTTTTTACTGAAACTTACAAACTTTTGTACTCATTCTTATATAAATGGAAAAGAATTAAAATAAATAGATGCCTCTTTTTCCAACTTCCAATTTTCCCTCATCATCAAATCGAACTATCACATCTATTCAACAGACTAGTCAATTCCATGTCTTGTTATATAGGTAAAGCCTCAGGATTCCAAACTAACAAAAATCAAATGATATGCAGTATATTAAATTACTGTCAAATTTAAATAATCATTTTGAAAATTCAACCCTCATGATAATGCCTAAATGATATGCTCTGCACTGTAACAATAGTAGCACCACCATTGACAGCCAGGTTTTCAAGCTGTCAACGTTCAAACCCTCAACAAACCTTTTTCCTCCCTTCCAAAGTTTCTAAAAATCAACTCTTTATCCAATTTTGGGTCATCTGTCGTACTATCTTTTTACAGTATTTGATGGCAAATTTTGAAGCACCTTGGGGCAATTTGATGTATTCATCTTTCATATAAAAGACTATTGGTGGTTGTGTAGATTAGAGGTGTAGGTCTGAAGCGATGAATATGCACCTTTGAATATTATCCATTTAGGGGAAAGAGAGTTATTGTTCTTTAACTACTCTGAGTGTGTTGGAGCTTTAGTAGCCCATTCAATCTTTCATATTTATTGAAGACACTACAACATAAGGGAACAACAGGAGGGAACTGTGGTGTAACTCTATCATAAATTCTCAAGGAAGCGGGAACAATGGTGAATTGCTGTCACCTGATGGAGACCGTGGATTAAAAATTGCTTTTCTGCATTTTAATCACATTAGAAGAATATTGTGAGTCGCCTTAGCATTGTGTGAAAATCACATAAAAGCAAGGCCTTCATTTTGAGCTTCATAGAATCGTGCTGTCAGGTTTCTCCCTATGGCACTGTGCTTAAAATGGTATTATCAAATTCATTGCTGCTCCCTTTTGATGCATTGCAAGCTTTTGCAGCTGCCTGCATTTAGCAGAGCAGTTGCAATCTCTGCAATCAGCTTTTAAACAGACATACAACAATACATGCAATTTTCTTCCAGCTATGGGGAACAATTGCTATCAAATGAACTAATCCTCTAAAGATGCTACGGGTATGGAACCTTGGGGGTCCGTGGAACTGTGTGGGCTAGTATAAAACTGTGTCCATAGGAAGTATCTTCTACATGTGGATAATAGACCTTTGCAAGCTCCATTCACGCGCTAATGGCATGAAGTTCCAGAGAGATATAAGGATGTGATTCCAGTCTAGAATTAAAAATATGACTCGATATCAATGTGATTATGAAAAACCCAATAGAGATAAGTTTGCATGTTGCACTACCATTGAAAACATTTGAAGGACTTTTATACTGGAAAAAGAAACTTGGCCAAACTGGTTCCATCTCCCCAGCATCCCTCCTTTATTTGGTTCCTCATCGCCTTCCTTATTTTCAGATACCATATCTACAGCCTCTTGTGTCTCCACTTATCACTTTCCAGCCTCTGCATTACCTTCATCTTCCACTTCCTCCCTGAACTCCATCTACCCACTTTTTTCACTGTCTCCTTATTTGTTTCGACCTGTCAGTCACCAATGGCTCACTCCCAATCCCAGTCTCCATTTCCCCTATCTGGCTCCATTTGCTCATAATCTTGCTCCTCCTCTTCTACTTACACTGGCAATCTTCCCTCGACAGTCTCAGTCCTGGCATTGCCTGACCCACTGAGTTTCTCGAGCAAAATCACATGGTGCTGGAGTTTCTCAGTGGGTTGGGCAGCATGGATAGAGAACATGGTGACGTTTCAGGTTGAGACTCTTCTTCAGACTTATTGTGGTCGGGGAGAGAAAGATGGAAGAGTTGTGGGGGCAGGATGAAGCCAGTCAAGCAAAAGGTGGATACAGGTGAGGGGAATTCAATGTTCATACTGTTGGATTGTAAGCTACCCAAGTGGAATATGAGGTGCTGTTCCTCTAGTTTGCCTGTGGTCTCACTCTGGCAATAGAGGAGGCCCAGGACAGAAAGGTCAGTATGGGAATTTTATTTTAGTTTAGTTTAGTTTAGAGATACAGCGCAGATACAGGCCTTTCAGCCCATTGAGTCCGCACAGACCAACGACCCCCGCACACCAACACTATCTGCACACATTAGGGACAATGTTCACTTATACCAAGTAGCCAAGTCTTTGGAGTGTGGGAGGAAGATCTCGGAGAAAACCCACACGGTCACACGGAAAATGTACAAACACAGTTCAGACAGCACCCGTAGTTGGGATCGAACCCAGGTCACTAGCGCTGCAAGCGCATAAGGCAGCAACTCTACTGTTGTGACACTGTGCCAGGAATTAAAATGGTTAGCAACAGAGAACTCCAGCAAGCTTTGGCAGATAGGGCATCAGTGTTCTGCGAAACAGTCGCCTACTCTACACTTGATCATGTTGAATTCTCCAATTTTGGGTAATTAACGAACAATCCCCACCCTCTCTTTTTAATCCCCCCGTCTCTTTCCTGTGCCCCACATGGATGTGCACCCATTTCCCTCACTATCCTGTCCCCATTTCCACTTCCTGCTGTCCCCTTCACCTACATCCCTTCCCTCACAATTAACACCTTTTATCTCCTTCACAGCCTTTTGTCTGCCTTTAATCCCTGGTTCTTGTCCATCCATCTGCAAATAAACCCTCCTCACCTGTATCTACCTATCAGTTGTGTTGGAAGGAACAGCAGATGCTTGTTTACACCGAAGATAGGCACCATCTGAAGAAGGGTCTCAACCCAAAACGTTACCCATTCCTTCTCTCCAGAGATGCTGCCTTTCCCGCTGAGTTACTCCAGTATTTTGTGTCTATCTTCCACCTATCAGTTGCCTGGCTTTGTCCAGTCCACACCACTTCCAGCTTTCTCCCCCACTACGATCAGTCTGAAGAAGGGTCCTGACCTAAAACATGGCCTATCCATGTTCTCCAGTGTTGCTGTCTGACCCGCTGAGTGACTTGGCACATTGTAATTTTTGTTCAAGATTCCAGCATCTGCAGTTCCTCATGTCTACATGTTCATCTCACAGTTTGTTTTTACCTTAATATTTCAAATCTATGACCTTTCGTCAGAACCAAGAAAAGTTGGAAATCAAAAATATTTTAAGTTGCAGAAAAGGGAGAAGAATGGAGACAACATGAGGAAGAACTGTTGTTTAAAAAGGGGTCTAAGAGTAAACCTAGCAATTATAGACCTGTTAGTTTGACGTCAGGGGTGGGCAAATTAATGGAAAGGATACTTAGATATAATATATATAAGCATCTGGATAAACAGGGTCTCATTAGGAACAGTCAGCATGGATTTGTGCCTGGAAGGTCATGTTTGACTAATCTTCTTGAATTTTTTGAAGAGGTTACTCGGGAAATTGATGAGGGTAAAGCAGTGGATGTTGTATATATGGACTTCAGTAAGGCCTTTGACAAGGTTCCTCTCGGAAGGTTGGTTAAGAAGGTTCAATGGTTGGGTATTAATGGTGGAGTAGCAAGATGGATTCAACAGTGGCTGAATGGGAGATGCCAGAGAGTAATGGTGGATGGTTGTTTGTCAGGTTGGAGGCCAGTACTAGTGGGGTGCCACAGGGATCTGTGTTGGGTCCACTGTTGTTTGTCATGTACATCAATGATCTGGATGATGGTGTGGTAAATTGGATTAGTAAGTATGTAGATGATACTAAGATAGGTGGGGTTGTGGATAATGAAGTAGATTTTCAAAGTCTACAGAGAGATTTATGCCAGTTGGAAGAGTGGGCTGAAAGATGGCAGATGGAGTTTAATGCTGATAAATGTGAGGTGCTACATCTTGGCAGGACAAATCAAAATAGGACGTACATGGTAAATGGTAGGGAATTGAAGAATGCAGGTGAACAGAGGGATCTAGGAATAACTGTGCACAGTTCCCCGAAAGTGGAATCTCATGTAGATAGGGTGGTAAAGAAAGCTTTTGGTGTGCTGGCCTTTATAAATCAGAGCATTGAGTATAGATGTTGGGATTTAATGTTAAAATTGTACAAGGCATTGGTGAGGCCAATTCTGGAGTAATGTGTACAATTTTGGTCGCCTAATTATAGGAAGGATGTCAACAAAATAGAGAGAGAGTACAGAGGAGATTTACTAGAATGTTGCCTGGGTTTCAGCAACTAAGTTACAGAGAAAGGTTGAACAAGTTAGGGCTTTATTCTTTGGAGCGCAGAAGGTTAAGGGGGGACTTGATAGAGGTCTTTAAAATGATGAGAGGGATAGACAGAGTTGACGTGGATAAGCTTTTCCCACTGAGAGTAGGGAAAGATTCAAACAAGGGGACATGACTTGAGAATTAAGGGACAGAAGTTTAGGGGTAACATGAGGGGGAACTTCTTTACTCAGAGAGTGCTGGCTGTGTGGAATGAGCTTCCAGTGAAGGTGGTGGAGGCAGGTTCGTTTTTATCATTTAAAAATAAATTGGATAGTTTTATGGACGGGAAAGGAATGGAGGGTTATGGTCTGAGCGCAGGTATATGGGACTAGGGGAGAATACGTGTTCGGCACGGACTAGAAGGGTCGAGATGGCCTATTTCCGTGCTGAAATTGTTATATGGTTATATGGTTATATATGGTTAACTGTGGATTAGGTGAAAAACAGGTGAGACTGAAGGACACTAGTGATGATGCCAGCTTAGAAAGAACATTGAAGACTTGATAATGGTGGGCAATCCATCTCAGGGAGATGAAAATAGAAGTGTACAAATGTAAACAGAAAAGAAGAGAGAATGTGCAAGTAAAAATGTTTGGAACTGTTAGATACAAAGAACTGCTGATACTAAACAGATGCTGGAAATCTGAAGTACAAATAGAGATTAGTACAATACAGCCAAGCATCCATGTAGCAAAATAAGCAAATTTAATAAATCAGGTTAATGATCTTTCATCGGAAATGAAAAGTCTAGTCATATGAAATTGTTAAATTCAATGTAATATACGAGCGATTATTATATTTTAGCCATTTTGTTGACAGGAAGTCAATGACAGAAGATTCATAAATACTGCACTATTTTCTCAGTTTTGTGTTTGATAAGAAAATATTTAGATTGTTAGAACGAAAGCCTGTGGGGACTTTGCTGCAAACAGACATGACAAAACAATGCTGCTTCAAAACACTGGAAAAACTTTATGTTTATTATTGTTTGTAGATGTCCATGGTGATGATTATGAATCATCATTTTGTTAATACTTAGACTTCATATTACCAGTGATGTGATTTTTCATCCAATATAATGATCTGTAAAATGGATAGACAACAGCAATATAAATGGCTAAATGTGGCTAGTTTTTTCAGGGCAAATGTTTCCAGATGGTGAACATTTCTTACATCAGTTTAATGATGTGTTAAGGATGTCCATAACTAAATCATGAAATGACAGTTATCCATATCTATAACTAATTAATTTCTTAAAACTGCTTCATGGATCAGTTAACATTCATCTTTTCTACACATTATCAAAATATCTTGGAATTGTTTGTAAGATCTACTTAACTTTTTTGCATGATTTAAGGTCATCACTTCAAAGGAGTTTCTAACAGTATCAAAAAACTGTTGAGAAATTGGAAGCAAATAGATGGAGGGCTCTTTATTCTGTCACATCTTTATCATTTGTTCAAAGGGGAGACTATATTTGGGATCTTCTCCTATGTCAAATGAGCACATAATTGTGGCTCTAAATATTTTGTGCCAATGTGCTGGCAATTAAATTGAAGATACTTTAATAATTTGAATCAATAACAATAGGCAACAATCTAGCTTAAGTAAATAATATGTTTATTAGAATAGAATAGAATAGAATAGAATAGAATAGAATAACCTTTAATAATCCTTTACAGGAAATTACAGTGCCACAACAGCTTCAAGACAGACATAACACCACACATTTCAACAGATATCTTCAATACATAATAAGTTAAAATGTTTGTGCATTATAAAACCTTATAGCAGCTGGTATACAAGACTTCCTATGTCTCTCCGTTTTGCACATTGGTGCAATCAGTCTCTGACTGAAGATGCTGCACTTGATCACCTTCAGGGCGTGGAGTGGGTGAGTGGGGTTGGTCATTATTGAGCCTAGTTTTTTCAGAGTTCTGGCCTCTGCCACCTGCTTGACCGTTAGTTGCTCTGCCCCAACCACTGAGCCGGCCTTCCTGATCAGCTTATCCAGTCTGTTTTTGTCCGCTATTCGGGCGCCTTCTCCCCAACAGGCCACAGCAAAAAACAGAGCACTGGCCACCACTGAATGGTAGACACTGCACAGTAGGGGTTGACAGATATTAAATGACTTTAGCCTCCTTAAAAAATACAGTCTACTTTGTCCCTTCCTGTACACCGCCTCCATATGACTCTTCCAGTCCAGCTCACTGTCAAGCTGCACACCAAGGTACCTGTGGTTGGCGACCACCTCCACCTCAGTGCCCCTGATGGTGATTGGTGTTGGTTGAGTCCTCCTCCTCCCCCTCCTGAAATCCACAACTATCTCCTTCGTTTTTTTGGTGTTGAGATGGAGATTATTGTGTGCACTCCACTCCACAAAGTTGTTAATTGTGTCTCTATACTCCTCCTCATTGCCCCCTTTGATGAGGCCTACAACAGCTGTGTCATCTGAAAATTTCTGCAAAAAGCAGCTGTTGGTGTTATATTGACAATCCGCTGTGTAGATGGTAAACAGGAATGGAGCCAGCACAGTTCCTTGTGGAGCCCCTGTGCTGCTCATGATGGTTAGATTCACATGTAGGTATGTATGTATGTATGTATCAGCATGTGACCATTAAAGGTCCTGAAGATGTTAGTTGAAGGACAATAAATAAAAGGATGTGAACATTTAAGAATGTAAAAAGAGTGGGGGATATTGCATGGGAATAACACTGCTAAATATTACAGAATCACTGAACATACTATATTACCCTTGTGAATGCACATATTAGACTTAAAACATACCACATTCATTAAATGTTCTATCTTAGTGCATCTTCTCAGATCACTCATTTTCTTTTTCACGTTTCAGGCCTATGTATGGAGCCTGAACATCAAACTCTTGACCAGCTATTGTTTTTATTGCATTTTCATAATTGATCAGCCAGAAAAAAAAATAGAGCTGTGTACTTGTTCTAATGAGCAGTAGAATTACTAACTCAGTGTTGTGATCAATTCAACTATAAATATTTGTTTTAAAAAGTATTCAGTCTGGTGGCATTCTTTCCACTCGTGTTGCTGAGAAGGTTCAGTGGAAAACTGTAACATTGCTCACCAAGAATCTGGCCTAATTTCATGGGCACAGAATCACTTTTATAAAGAGTAATAGATGTTGGCTAAGAAAGCACATCTGGAACTGTAAACGTTGGAATCTTAAGCAAAACACAAAGTGCTGGAGGAAGCCAGTTTTAATTAAAATGGGAAATCCTGTAAATACTCAGGTAGCATCAGTGAAGAGATCTCCGAAGAATGACTATGAACTTCAATGTGCCTGATATTTTCACTCTCTATCCCAATCCTGATCCCTCTGTCTTAGGCTTTCTACATGTCCCAATGGAACTCAACATAACCTTGAGGAACAGCACCTCATCTTCCAAGTTAACACAGAGAGTCTTTAAGACTTAACAAAGAATCCAACAATATCACATCAGCCACTTTCACTATGAATAGATTTGCGGATGCTGTTTTTTCTCTCTCCTCTTCTGGCATATGTTATTTGTCTCCTCAATTTATTCCTCCTCTAGACATACCTAATCATACTCATTCAGCCAGAACCTCCACCACCACATGTGTCATTCAGTCTCCCTTGAACTCCACTTGATTAGAGATCTTCCATTTTGTTCTCTTCACTGCTTCCTGTTTTCCCCATAGTCTAAAACTTGGTTCCTTTTCTAACTTTTCCCAGTTCTGATGAGAGATTTTTAATTTGAAATGTTAACTGTTTCTTAAACGTTGGACCTGCTGAATTAGAGGGGTAAAGTTTAAAGGAGATATGTGAGGCAAGTATTTTAACAGAAAGTTGTGGGTGTCTGGAACATGAGGCAGATACAATAATGGCATTTAAGAGGCTTTTGGATAGGTACATGGATATGCACACGCCTGGGTGATAGAGGGATATAGATCATGTGCAGGCAGGGCAGATTAGTTTAACAACATCATGTTTAACATGGACATAGTGGGCAGAGGGCTGGTTCCTGTCCTGTACTGTTCTATGTAATATTTCTAGCATTTACTATTTTTATATTGATGTTACAGCCAATGCAGTGTTTTGTTTCTGAATGTTACTTTTAAAGTTCTCAGCTAGACAGCATAATACTTGAATAAAAATAAACACAATTCAAATTTGAGATGATCATCGAGGTCTGAAGAAGGGTCTCGACCCAAAACGTTGCCTATTTCCTTCGCTCCATAGATGTTGCCTCGCCTGCTGAGTTTCTCCAGCATTTTTCTCTACCTTCGATTTTCCAGCATCTGTAGTTCCCTCTTAAACAGTGAGGTAACCTTAATGGGCAGGTGGTGATGTTGGCTGTTGTCACAACTGTGATTTGGCCATTGTGGCCTCCACAGTTGGATAACATTCTCAAAGTTGGAGTTGGAGGAATTGAGTGAAATCCAGGTTAGCCGGGAAGTGGTGTTGGGTAAATTGAATGGATTAAAGGCCGATAAATCCCCAGGGCCAGATAGGCTGCATCCCAGAGTACTTAAGGAAGTAGCTCCAGAAATAGTGGATGCATTAGTAATAATCTTTCAAAACTCTTTAGATTCTGGAGTAGATCCTGAGGATTGGTGGGTAGCAAACGTAACCCCACTTTTTAAGAAGGGAGGGAGAGAGAAAATGGGGAATTACAGACCAGTTAGTCTAACATCGGTAGTGGGGAAACTGCTAGAGTCAGTTATTAAAGATGGGATAGCAGCACATTTGGAAAGTGGTGAAATCGTTGGACAAAGTCAGCATGGATTTACAAAAGGTAAATCATGTCTGACGAATCTTATAGAATTTTTCAAGGATGTAACTAGTAGCGTGGATAGGGGAGAACCAGTGGATGTGGTGTATCTGGACTTCCAGAAGGCTTTCAACAAGGTCCCACATAAGAGATTAGTATACAAACTTAAAGCACACGGCATTGGGGGTTCAGTATTGATGTGGATAGAGAACTGGCTGGCAAACAGGAAGCAAAGAGTAGGAGTAAACGGGTCCTTTTCACAATGGCAGGCAGTGACTAGTGGGGTACCGCAAGGCTCAGTGCTGGGACCCCAGCTATTTACAATATATATTAATGATCTGGATGAGGGAATTGAAGGCAATATCTCCAAGTTTGCGGATGACACTAAGCTGGGGGGCAGTGTTAGCTGTGAGGAGGATGCTAGGAGAATGCAAGGTGACTTGGATAGGCTGGGTGAGTGGGCAAATGTTTGGCAGATGCAGTATAATGTGGATAAATGTGAGGTTATCCATTTTGGTGGCAAAAACAGGAAAGCAGACTATTTTCTAAATGGTGGCCGACTAGGAAAAGGGGAGATGCAGCGAGACCTGGGTGTCGTGGTACACCAGTCATTGAAAGTAGGCATGCAGGTGCAGCAGGCAGTGAAGAAAGCGAATGGTATGTTAGCTTTCATAGCAAAAGGATTTGAGTATAGGAGCAGGGAGGTTCTACTACAGTTGCACAGGGTCTTGGTGAGACCACACCTGGAGTATTGCGTACAGTTTTGGTCTCCAAATCTGAGGAAGGACATTATTGCCATAGAGGGAGTGCAGAGAAGGTTCACCAGACTGATTCCTGGGATGTCAGGACTGTCTTATGAAGAAAGACTGGATAGACTTGGTTTATACTCTCTAGAATTTAGGAGATTGAGAGGGGATCTTATAGAAACTTACAAAATTCTAAGGGGTTGGACAGGCTAGATGCAGGAAGATTGCTCCCGATGTTGGGGAAGTCCAGGACAAGGGGTCACAGCTTAAGGATAAGGGGGAAATCCTTTAAAACCGAGATGAGAAGAACTTTTTTCACACAGAGAGTGGTGAATCTCTGGAACTCTCCGCCACAGAGGGTAGTCGAGGCCAGTTCATTGGCTATATTTAAGAGGGAGTTAGATGTGGCCCTTGTAGCTAAGGGGATCAGAGGGTATGGAGAGAAGGCAGGTACGGGATACCGAGTTGGATGATCAGCCATGATCATATTGAATGGCGGTGCAGGCTCGAAGGGCCGAATGGCCTACTCCTGCACCTAATTTCTATGTTTCTATGTTTCAAAGTGTATTTAAACAACCAACATTTGGTCAAGTGGATGTAGATTTGGATATATTCTTGCTTGCTATTTTGGAAATGGAAGAACATTTAAACCTTGAAAAGGTGATGGTGAGCAGGTATAAATTGATAAGTCTTGCAAACTTAATTTCCTCAGGACGTTTTTCACACTTTTACTATATGTCTCGGTGCTGTAATAGATTTCCTCAAATGTTTAGTTTTGAAGTAAATTGGGAGAGATGGGTGGAACTCAGGACTTTTAATGCTGACCCCAGCCAATGGAGGCTTGCAGACGGTTTCTGTCTCTTTAATAGTGGACTTGGAAATGATAAGAGGGGGGGTGTTGAAATCTAAAGGTAGACAATCACGCAGAATTCAACCCTTAAGTTCAGGAAATGGATATTGGATGGGGTTATTAGAATGATTTATGTGATTGTGGGGGTATGGGCGGCCAGTGGGTTTGGCTGAGGCTGGTGTGTTTTGCCTGGGCGCCCCGTGCCTCCCCTCGTGGGAGCAGTGAGTGGCGCCGGCCGCATTGTGACGCGGGCGGCGCGGCGCGGCTGAGGGCGAGGCTGGTGCGGGCAGTGCGGCCGGAGTCGCCATTACTGTGTGAAGAGCCAACGCTGCGAGTGGCTCCGGGGGAAGCGCCACACCGACAGGGCGGCCTCACTCCACTATCCCCGTCCCCCTCCCCACCACCCCCACCCCCCAAGCCTTTGTTTTCTACAGAAATCTCCACTCCCCCGCCATCCCCTCCCTTCGCGAAACGATAAATTGGAAGTAGGTTATTTTAACTGGTGAGCGAGCGAGCGGGCCCCCGGAGCGGTCGGACGTTGACTCTCTCCCTCACTCCCTCTCCCCCCCGGGTTGTCGGAGTCGCGAAGCTCTGGGCGTTTGAGGCGAGTTAGTGTCGGCGGATCATGGCGTGCGGGGCCACACTCAAACGCAGCGTCGAGTTTGACGCCCTGCTCAGTCCACAGTCGCCCAAGAGGAGGCGGTGTATGCCTTTAACAGGGCCCGGCACTGGGACACCTTCGCCCCAGAAGTATCTGAAGACAGAGGCTGCGGCCTTTGGAGGAGAGAGCTCATCAGCGCACAAACTCACCCCAGGTAAGGCAGCGGGGGAAGGGAAGCGGTGCCACAGAGCGACGGCATGGCCAGACAATGGCAGTAAAAGCCGGCATTGATACGCCTGGGTGATAGAGGGTGCAGCTTCCTAGGGAATACTCCAGCCTTGCTTTCCAACTCGGCTTCTTGGCGTGGAGCCTCCCACACCCGGGTTTGCAAAATAAAACAACACCAAAAAACGCCCTTTGCCATAGTTAAATTATGATTTGCAAATTTTAAAAATCGATGTAGTTGATCATTTTTTTTTCACTGCCACCCACTCGGAAATGGCTGCCATTTTCGCTTATAGTTGTCTTTGATCGCTACATACACCTTGGAGGATTTTCGCGAGAATAAGTCAGTATTTTAATATACCATTTGGCATGGACGTGATGACTTTGGGTGCTGAAATGCGGTCCCCAGCTTTGCTTCTTTTATCGTCTGCTTCTGGGTGTCGTAATTACCCTCGTAATGTAAAAAAAAAACACAATTGAAGCCTTTTATTCATTGGTGTGCTGGCAGGAAGAAAATGACTCGCGTGAAATATTGTCTTACAATCTTGTTATCCAGTAACCAAGTGTACACGTCAATTAAAGCTTCAGGTCAGTTTTTAAGTGGGGACAACAGATCTTTCAAGATAATTAAAGCTGTATGTATATTGCGTTAAACTGAAACAAGGACTTCAATCAATTCGTGATTAAAAATGGGTGTTTTGTTTTTGAGATGAGCGATTTGCCGATGATACAAAGCTTAATGGCAGTGTGGGACTCCGAAGAGGATGCTGAACGGGTTCAGGGGTATATGAGTAGGTTGTGGGAATGGGTAACACCATGGCAGACGGGATACGTGGAACATTGAGATTATGCACTTTGATTTTCAAAGTAAACATAAATGAAGATTTTAATGAAATAGCGAAAGGTTGAAAGTTATTGACGTCCAGAGGGGCCTGGGATCCTCGTATTTTTTAAAGTGATTAACAAAGTAGCTACAGTTAATATTGTTTGCCTTAACCAAATTGGGCACCAATAGAATTGCTTATAGACTTCGGTGAGATGTCACGTGAAACATTTTGTATGGGTCTTATCTCACTAACTTGAGAACAATTAGAAGTGCAGCAAAGTTTTCTGAATTGGTGTGTTTGCTTTAGGAGGATTAATTGAACTTTAGTCCTTTGTTCTTTGGAATTAAAACATATTTTCCCCACACGAGGTGGTGGCCATTCCTCCTTCAAGAGAACCATGGAAGTTTACTGAGTATATTGGAAAATGATTGGTTTTTTTTTGGCTGTGGTACATATGTAGTAAATTAGTTGAGCGAACATATCAGCCATGTCATTGAATGGTGGAATATGTTTGAAAGATTGGATTGGATTGGATTTTTATTTGACTGTTGCTACCTTAATGGAGCATGTTTGTATTTCTTTAAATACTGCATAAAGTGTTCATTGATATTTTTTGAGTTTTTGTGCAGATTCACATATGTTGGGTTTTTGTGCAAATATGTGCAATTGGTGAATTTGCATATTAAGCATGTGAACTATTAATGAACTCAACGTGTTTGTTGGCTTAGTGTGCTTTAGAGTAACAGTAAAATACTATTTTTACACTGCGATTTTTTTCAAGTTTGAACACAGCAGTGTTAGCTATGCCTATTTTGTATGTGCTACAACATTTGAGGGAAGTAAATTATGTTATAAAATGGATCTGATTATGAGATTAACTTTGTGGCAATGGCCTCCCTGTGTGTGCTTTCACAGAATTGGCACTGAGCAGTCTGTTCGTTTGGTGTGTGGGATGGGAGGTGGAGAAGCTGTTATAGAGAATGGTAGTGTTAGAATTTTTGGAGCAGAGCACTCATTACGCTGACCTGAAAATTTTGTTCATGGAAGATGCCTAAATTAGCATTTCTTTTTTGAGCATGTCTTGAAAATGACATCTCCTATCATAGAAACTTGGTTTACTGTTATTATTCTAAGAATGCCATTCCACATTTTTCCTGCTCTTATACTTGTTATAATTTGGCACTGAAATAAATTCCAAATTATAGCCCTGCAGTTTTAATCTTTTTTATTTGGTATTTTGTTTTCTCAGTTTCTTCTATAATATTGAATTTTTCATCTCAGGTCTCATTTTTACCGTTTATGTTATTGGACAGTTGTCTTCTAATATCCTTTCATTATTGTTACTAAGCACTTAACATTGCCCTACCTGCAGACCTAAATGACTCAGAACTATTTTCTATGCTCGACTTTTTTTCCGTTTGCATAAATTGTGTAGTTTTTGTTTCTTTTGTGTCTGTTGTCTGGATTTTTCCATTAACTTTGTATTCAGCTGTATGGTGAACATGTGTCAAGCAACAAGGGTGAATATATTTGTCTTAATTATTATCTTCCGGGTGGAACATTCTTTAAACAAGATTTTAGTAAAGAGTCCATAATTTGCTATTATACATTCATAATTTTAACAGGAAATGATTGCTATTGTTCACAATTTTGTTTAGCCTGAAGCTCTATAAACTGTTTACTGACTTAAATCCACTTGTCTTGCTGATTTTGAGATTTGTTCAGTTATGTAACTGTCTCGAGACACAAGTGGTTTACAAGCATTTGGAGGACACAAAATAAGGGAGCAATTATTTGTTGAATTTTCTTTAAGCTGGAGATATGGACATCAAAACAACTAGTTCATTTTCAAAGCTAGGCTTGGCATCTTGCCAAATAGATTTTTAAATGCAGCACACTTAATGTTTTGGAATTGCATTCTAGTGCCTAAAATTAATATTTCACAAAGTAAAAGATGCTTTACAGATCTCAGTAATTGCTATCATTAATCTATCAGCTTTTATCCATATGTTGCTGAATCAAGGACACTTCTAATTTTGTCAACTTTTAACGTTTAAAAGATTGAAATCCTATTAATATGTTCTAACATAACATAAAGATAATCTTTCCTCTTGAAGGGAGTACTGAGTTAATATCTGAAGTTTTGGTACATTTAATTTAAACCTGAAATGCCATGAAATAACAAATAACTGGTAACACATTGATCTTATATCAAAAAATACTCCTCCAGGTTTCACCATTTGAACTCTTTCGAAAGGACTGATTATATTTTGTTGGAGAAAAATACAAAGCAGCAATCTGTTTCTTATGCAAACATATTTACTTCATAAACATTAATACTATAGTACTACCGTGTCTGCATGTAGAGTTTCAAAGGAAACTGGTTAAAAAACAATCAATCCTTTATAAAATGTTCAATACGGTGAAATCTGGGGTATTTTTCCTCTTTGCACTGCTATCATTTAAATCTTAAATGGTCCCTTAAATTAAGATAAATAACTTGCATAGCATTTTTTCTGTCTCTGTATACACCATTTGTCCAATTGCACAGACCCCTCCAAGCCACTTACTATTGGGACTTGGAAATATAATTGCCATTTCTCGTGTGTTGCTGGGTCTAAATCTCAAAACATTCCAACCCACTGGTCGATGTGCCCTCAAGGTGACTGCAACAATTAATGAACTTGCTGTTTGAAAGAGAGCTTAAAAAGGACAAACTCTTCTCATAGATAAAATAAAAAGTACTTGAGTGCAATAACCAATAGAAATTTGGAGATCTGAGAAGTGGGATTAACCTAAATTCCTTTATCCGTGTGCCTAAATTTGATCAATTGTTTTGATTAAAAACATAAGCAAAATAAATGCATGGAACTACAAAAGTACAGCACAGGAGCTGCTCCCCGGCCCACAATAAAGGGTCTGAGGAAGGGTCTCGACCAGAAACGTCGCCCATTCCTTCTCTCCATAGATGCTGCCTCACCCACTGAGTTACTCCAGCATATCTGCCCAAAATAAAGGAATCTTATCCGCCGACATGCGATCCATATCCATTTATTCTCCGCATATCAAACATGCCGATCCAAAAACCACCTGAACGGTATTGTTGTATCTGTCCGCCACTACCCATGGCAGCAGGTTCCAGGCAACCACCATCCTCTGTTTAAAAAAAAAGGAGAAAAAAAATGAAACTTGTCTTGCTCAACTCCATTAAAGCTTACACCCTTTCTCTCTTCTCTTCACCCCCTCCCCATTACCCTTAAAGCTATGCCCTCTAGTCTTTGACATTACCACCCTGGGAAAAATGGTTCTGACACGTCTATCCTATATGTCTCATAATTTTTTATACTTTCTATCGTCTCCCCTGAACCTCTGACATTCTTGAGAAATCAATCCAAGTTTGTCCAACTCTCCTTGTAGTCTGTCTGAAGAAGGGTCCCTACCTGAAACGTCACCCATTCCTTCTATCCAGAGATGCTGCCTGCCCCGCTGAGTTACTCCAGTATTTTGTGTATCTCCTTGTAGCTAATACCTCCTAACCCAGACATTATTCTGGTAAACCACCTCCACACTCTTTCCAAAGTCTCCACATACTTCCTGTAATGAGGTGACCACTACTGTGTGCACTACTCTAAATGCAGCGTAATCAATGTCTGAGCTACTTCCTGACGTACTCCATGCCCTGGCCAATGAAGGCGAGCATGTAATGTGCCTTCTTTAATATTTCTATCTACTTGTATTGTAATTCAGTCATGAAAAATGCTGAAAATGCTCATTAACACATGAGAGCCATTTGTAAAGAGAATTAATATTTTGGTTAATGACTTTTCATCTATTGCTTGGGTTTCTCTGGATTGTAGATAAGGCATTTTGATTTGGAGAAACCTGAGCCACTATACAGTGCATTCAGAAAGTATTCAGACCCCTTCACTTTTTTCACATTTTGTTATGTTACAGCCTTATTCTAAAATGGATTAAATTCTTTTTTTGTATCATCAATCTACACAACACCCCATAATAAAAAAGCAAAAACAGGTGAATAGAAATTTTTGGAAAGTATTTTAAAAATAAATAACTGAAATATCTAATTTATGTAAGTATTCAGACCCTTTACAATACTCTGTTGAGGTACACAAAAAAGCTGGAGAAACTCAGCGGGTGCAGCAGCATCTATGGAGCGAAGGAAATAGGCAACGTTTCAGGAACCTTGGGCAGTGATTACAGCCTCAAGTCTTCTTGGGTATGACGAATCAATCTTGGCACGCCTGTATTTGGGTCATTTCTCCCATTCTTCTCTGCAGATCCTCTCAAGCTCTGTCAAGTTGGATGGGGAGCGTCGATGCACAGCTATTTTCAGGTCCCTCCAGAGATGTGCGATCGAGTTCGAGTCCGGGCTCTGGCTGGCGCGCTCGAGGACATTCACAGACTTGTCACGAAGCCACTCCTGTGTTGTCTTGGCTGTGTGCTTAGGGTCACTATCCTGTTGAAAGGTGAACCTCTGCCCCAGTCTGAGGTCTAGAATGCTCTGGAGCAGGTTTTCATCAAGGATCTCTCTGTACTTTGCTCCGTTCATCTTTCCCTTGATCCTGACTAGTCTCCCAGTTCCTGCTGCTGATAAAATATCCCCACCGCATGATGCTGCCACTACCATGCATCACCGTAGGTATGGTATTGTCCACAGTGCCTGGTTTCCTCCAGACGTGCCACTTGGCATTCAGGCCAGAGTGTTCAATCTTGGTTTCATCAGACCAGAGAATCTTGTTTCTCATGCCTTTTGACAAATTCCAAGCGAGCTGTCATGTGTCTTACTGAGGAGTGGCTTCCGTCTGGCCACTTTACCATAAAGGCCTGATTGGTGGAGTGCTGCAAATATTGTTGTTCTTCTGGAAGGTTCTCCCATCTCCACAGAGGAACTCTGGAGCTCTGTCAGAGTGACCATCGGGTTCTTGGTCACCTCCCTGATCAAGGCCCTTCTCCCCCGATTGCTCAGTTTGGCTGGGCGGCCAGCTCCATGAAGAGTCCTGGTGGTTCCATTTAAGAATGAGGGAGCCCACTGCTCTTCGGAACCCGCAATGCTGCAGAAATTGTTTTATACCCTTCCCCAAATCTGTGTCTCGAATCCTGTTTTGGAGGTCTATGGACAATTTCTTCGTTTTCGTGGCTTGGTTTCTGCTCTGACATGCACTGTCAACTGTGGGACCTTGTATAGACAGGTGTGTGCCTTTCCAAATCATGTCCAATCAATTTAATTTACCACTGGTGGGCTCCAATCAAGTTGTAGAAACATCTACAGGATAATGAATGGAAACAGGATGAACCAAAGCTCAATTTTGAGTGTCATAGCAAAGGATTTGAATACTTGTGATATGTGATTAATGTGATATTTCAGTTATTTATTTTTAATGACACAAAAAAGCTGGAGAAACTCAGCGGGTGCAGCAGCATCTATCGAGCGAAGGAAATGGGCAACGTTTCGGGAGAAAACCCTTCTTCAGACGGTCATAGATGCTGCCGCACCTGCTGAGTTTCTCCAGCTTTTTTGTGTACCTTCGATTTTCCAGCATCTGCAGTTCCTTCTTAAACATTTATTTTTAATTACTTTGCAAAAATTTCTAAACACCTGTTTTTGCTTTTTCATTTTGGGGAATTGTGTGAAGATTGTTCATTTAAAAAAAAAAATAATTTAATCTATTTTAATATAAGGCTGAAATGTAAGAAAATGGGGAAAAAGTGAAGGGGCCTGAATACTTTCTGAGTGCACTGTATATCCCATTTAACAATGAAGTAATTGAACCCGTTGAGGTAAGCTCTTCAATCATTTTCTTTCCATGTAAGCATGCTGTATAACACATTTTAATCTATTTACAACAAACAGGCCAATTTCCAGAGATGCTGCCTGTCCCGCTGAGTTACTCCAGCTTTTTGTGTCTATCCTCGGTTTAAACCAGAATCCGCAGTTCCTTCTTGCACAATATTTACCATTGTTATTTCCAACTATTTTTAAATTGCTGAAGCTTCACTACTGGCCTTAAAATTGTATGGGGATCTTTATAATAGGTATATCTGTCAATTTCTATATTAGCTTCCACAAGCATGGATCAGAAATGCTGTTAGAATGTTAAAACCAATGTAGACAATTGACTATTAAAGTGTGTCGGAAATAACTGCAGAATATACCGAAGATAGAAACAACATGCTGGAGTAACTCAGCGGGACATACAGCATCTCTGAAGAGAAGGAATGGGTGACGTTTTGGGTTGAGACCTTTCTTTCTTTGACTATTAAAGTGTTTAGTTAATACAAACATGTAGCTTTGCTTTTGGTTGAAGTCTGTGTAACTATAGATGTTCAGTGTTTGCCACCTTTGCCCTCCTTGATAGATGCCATGTATTGTGTAGATGATGCACATGGCAGCTAGTCAATTGATGAACAGAGTGCTATTCCAGCAAGCTGTTAGCACTGTACTCATTCTGGTTGCAGAGTATTCTATCTCATTCCTGATTTGTTGCAGTTATGGGAAGACTTTGCTTCAGTTGGCGAGTCACTCGTGGAGTATACCCAGCCTTTGGCTTGCTCTAGTATCCACTACTTATGTAGTCAGTCCAGTGAGTTTCTACTTAATAGTATTCTCAAAATATTGACACTGTGGGACTCTATCATACTTTGACTTAGTTCCTCCTATACTTGAGTGCATTGGGCAGCAAGCTTTCGCCATTCTGTTTGGTTATGTGCACTGTCTTCCACTCTCGATATGCTTGCGTCCCGGGCTTCCAAATCCTTCTGAAATGTTTGCCTCCATGTAAGTTTTGGTAGGCCTCTTTTCCTTCTTCTGTCAGATTGCCATGTCCTTGCTATCTTAGGTGCATGTTCTGGTGACATTCTGAGTACCATAGCAATGCTTTTTTGAATTTTGTGTGGCTTTGGTCAATGTTCGGCTATTTTGTGCCAAGAATGTTGTTCGGAAACTTGCTGCATACAGCCATAGATGGCTTCTCTTGCTGAGAGGTTGCAAATTGAATAGAATGCTATGCAATCATCAGTGAATGTTTCGATCATTGACCTGATTATAGAAGGTATAGACTATAGAAATCACTAAGCAGCTGAAAGGTGGGTATGACTGCCCTGAGGAACACCTTCCATTTCTTGGATCAAGGTTAGAACTAAGTTGTCTTGGCAAAATGCAAAATGGACCTTTGAACATGTTATTAGTAAGAGCGAAGTAAGTGATTGCCCAATTTGTTTCGGTTTAGTCACAGAACAGCACTACTGGTCAAAATAGAGTGCTGGAGCTACTCAGCAGGCTAGGCAGCATCTCTGGACATCGTGTATGGGTGACGTTTCGAGTCGGGACCCTTTAGACTGCTGCATTCTACTGGTCAGTCTAGGTAGCAAGTTGCCAATGTGATCTTGGGAATGTGAACAAGTCGTATGTCCTTTATCAGGTTCTCGGCTGTTTCTTGGCCACGTGGAATCAAATTCCCTGAAGACGGGGTTCTGTAATATGGATCCCAGGAGAAACCTGAGATGGATCATCAGTATGGTATTCATGGCTGTAAATACCAATATTGTCATATGCATTTGCCACTGTTAAAGTGAGGATATGGTCCAGTAGGTTTTCCGTCATTACCTGCTGCAGATTTAAACTGGCGGCTATGTCTATATGTGTTTAGCACGAAGTTTGCTTTCCCAGGTTTAACCTAATGCCATGAAATTTGAGGTTGAGAATTGATGTTGAGGATTTCCAGGGCTGCTCCTTTCAGCATCCACTGTTGTTTCATCTGGTGATCCTGTCCTGTTGTTCTTTTGGGAAAGTTTGTGGAGGAGGCTGATACATTTTACCTATATTTACAGTTGTCAGATGGAGGCTTCACTTTTCTTTTGAGTGGTTCTCCCAATTTGGATACCTGTCTTCAGATATTTATGAGGGTGAATTTTGTAAGGTGGTTTGGGCTGTCCAAACCTAGTACCTAGGCCCATGACAGATGGGGCATCTGGTTTTATTCAGCTTTCCTGCATTATTGGTGGTGCAAATGTGAAGCCATTTCGGGTTAACCATGTTGCTGCATGTTCAGACTTATTTAAAAACTGGATCTAAGGGACGTTAATGAACCAGATACATTTCTAGGCCGATTTCATGTTCCATGTGAACATTTCCAAGACTAGATTTTGGCAACGTCAAATATCTCAGCTGCCATGGAGCCCTCATTTCTCAAATCGGCCCATTTGCCTGTCGGGTTACTAGTCCAGAGCTTAACTCCCATGATACTACCTGGCTGTTGCAATTTAAATTTAAAAGAACATTTGTATTGTGTGCTGGGCTTACCTTTTTAGCGTGCAGCATAAACATTGTATAGATGAATTTATTGTTTATTTACCTTGTGACATGTAACTTTAGTTTAAGTTTTTCCTCACTTTGCTCTTTCCTATTGAAATTTCAGAACAAATATTTCAGAACATCAAGCAAGAATATAGCCGTTTCCAATGGAGGCGACAGCTAGAAGGAACTTTTAATCAAAGTGAAACAAACTGTTCTGCTGAGGGATCATCTAACAATTTGTTACTAAATGCACCAAGTTCACCGGGTAAGCAAGATATCTGAAATATTTTAATTTCCCCCGGTATTTAATCAACTTAACTCCAATATGCAAACTGCTTTCCATCAAGCCTTGGGGTGGTACTGTGGCGAGCGATAAACCTACTGCCTTTTGGTGCTAGAGTCTGGGGTTCGATCCTGATTATGGGTACCTCTTTGTACTTTCGCCCTGTGACCTGCGTGAGTTTTCTCAGATCTTCGATTTCCTCCCACACTCCAAAGACGTACGGGTTTGTATGTTAATTGGCCTGGTATAGATGTAAATTGTCCCTAGTGTGTGTAGGATAGTGTTAGCGTGCAGGGATCGCTGGTCGGTGCGGCCGAAGGGGCTGTATCCGAGCAGTATCTCTAAACTAAAGTCTCAACAGCGAGATCATGTAGGCCTTGGCGGACTGAGTTGAGGGATTCAGCGAAACAATCGCTGAGTTTGCGCTTGGCCTTGTCGAATATATAGGAGAATATATAGGATAGATGTATTGATTGTTTTAAATAGTTCTACTGATGCACTTCAGTTGCCAGTTTAAAAAATAAATCAATCTAGACTCGAGTGTTTAATTGTCATTTGCACTTGGAATGGACCAATGACAGTCTTGCTGCAGCTACATCCTTTGGTCATTAAATCTTACTCTAGTAAAATCACATTCCCTCTATTTACTTTATCAAATGTCTGCCTTTTAAATACTGCTATCAAATAAAATTTGTTGTTTAAATGTTGATCTTTTCTACTTCCTCAACACCCAAGATCTTCTGAAAAATAGATTGATCTGAATTGGATAAAATATTTTAAGTTGTGCTTCTAGAAAGCCTGTCATCTTTTAATCATTTGCTTGCTGCCATCAACACACTTGAATGTCTACATGATATCTGCTTCTTTGCAATCGTACAGGTCTCTATGCTGGTGCTCAAGCACTTTAGATGGCCACATTAATATTATTCATGAACCTTCAAATGTTTCCTTGCCAACAATGTCTGTTATTTCCAGATTTGGCCTTGCACCCTTTTTTTCATACCGTTTCTGTTTCCAGGTAGGATTGGGAGATTATGGTGAACTCTTCTGCAGATTCTACTACCTTTACTCTTAATAGTGCATCATGTCTAGTGCTCTGTTCACTGTTTTCAAGTATAGAAAATGGTCTTGATTTTAGACAGCAAATGACTGCACTTGTTTGGTATTGCCACTTTGATAAAGACATCCAAACAATTTACCAACCTCCATACAAAACCCCTTTTTTTTTTTGGTTCCCAATCAATTAGCCTCCCTTGTTCCCGCAGACTTATTTTAGATTCCCTTTATTAGTTTCCAGCCTATTTCATAGTCTGGCTTTAACTTTCCCCTTTTTTTTTAACTTTATTTTGTCAGTAGTCATTTATTAATTTGCCATTTGCCTTTCTCTGCTTTATCTTAGTTTCCAAATTTCCTTGCAAAAATAATTCTGTTTGGGATTACATATGGACCATAGAACGAGTCATCGCCACGGGGTGACTTTAACTGTGCATATATGTGACTGAGCTTTTTTTCCTTCATAGGTACATTATCAAAGAAAGATCAGCCATTGTTCACATTACGACAGGTTGGGATAATTTGTGAGCGTCTCCTAAAAGACCATGAAAGCAAGATCCGGGAGGAATATGAACAAGTTCTAAACACAAAACTTGCAGGTAAAAGCACTACAAAAGTACTGAAGAGCTAATGTTGTTTACACGTAAGATTGGTAAGAATGACGCAAATGTTACAATGAAGAGCTTCAGTTGCGGTCACTACTGAAATTAAAATTGTTTAAAAAAAGCTTCAATATTTTTTCTCTTTCTGTTGAAGTTGTTTTGTCAGCAGGTCATCCACTGAAACGTACGATACAGGAAATCTTTTGCAGTTCAATGTTAAGTGAGACATAGACATAGAAAATTGGTGCAGGAGTAAGCCATTCGGCCCTTCGAGCCTGCACCGCCATTCAATATGATCATGGCTGATCATCCAGCTCGGTATCCTGTACCTGCCTTCTCTTCATACCCTCTGATCCCCTTAGCCACAAGGGCCACATCTAACTCTCTCTTAAATATAGCCAATCAACTGGCCTCAACTACCCTCTGTGGCAGAGAGTTCCAGAGATTCACCACTCTCTGTATGAAAAAGGTATTTCTCATCTCGGTTTTAAAGGATCGGGAACAATCTTCCTGCATCGAGTCTGTCCAACCCCTTAAGAATTTTGTACGTTTCTATAAGATCCCCTCTCAATCTCCTAAATTCTAGAGAGTATGAACCAAGTCTATCCAGTTTTTCTTCATAAGACAGTCCCGACATCCCAGGAATCAGTCTGGTGAACCTTCTCTGCACTCCCTCAGATTCAATTTTTTAATTTAATTGTCATTGTCAGTGTACAGTACAGAGACAACGAAATGCATTGGCAATAACATCCTTCCTCAAATTTGGAGACTAAAACTGTACGCAATACTCCAGGTGTGGTCTCACCAAGACCCTGTACAACTGCAGTAGAACCTCCCTGCTCCTATACTCAAATCCTTTTGCTATGAAACCTAACATACCATTTGCTTTCTTCACTGCCTGCTGCACCTGCATGCCTACTTTCAATGACTGGTGTACCATGACACCCAGGTCTCGCTGCATCTCCCCTTTTCCTAATCGGCCACCGTTTAGATAATAGTCTGCTTTCCTGTTTTTGCCACCAAAATGGATAACCTCACATTTATCCACATTATACTGCATCTGCCAAACATTTGCCCACTCACCCAGCCTATCCAAGTCACCTTGCATTCTCCTAGCATCCTCCTCACAGCTAACACTGTCCCCCAGCTTAGTGTCATCCGCAAACTTGGAGATATTGCCTTCAATTCCCTCATCCAGATCATTAATATATATTGTAAATAGCTGGGGTCCCAGCACTGAGCCTTGCGGTACCCCACTAGTCACTGCCCGCCATTGTGAAAAGGACCCGTTTACTCTTACTCTTTGCTTCCTGTTTGCCAGCCAGTTCTCTATCCACATCAATACTGAACCCCCAATGCCCGTGTGCTTTAAGTTTGTATACTAATCTCTTATGTGGGACCTTGTTGAAAGCCTTCTGGAAGTCTAGATACACCACATCCACTGGTTCTCCCCTATCCACGCTACTAGTTACATCCTTTCGTAAATCCATGCTGACTTTGTCCAATGATTTCACCACTTCCCAAATGTGCTGCTATCCCATCTTTAATAACTGACTAGCAGTTTCCCCACTACCAGTGTTAGACTAACTGGTCTGTAATTCCCTGTTTTCTCTCCTTCCCTTCTTAAAAAGTGGGGTTACGTTTGCTACCCGCCAATCCTCAGGAACTACTCCAGAATCTAAAGAGTTTTGAAAGATTATTACTAATGCATCCACTATTTCTGGAGCTACTTCCTTAAGTACTCTGGGATGCAACCTATCTGGCCCTGGGGATTTATCGGCCTTTAATCCATTCAATTTATACAACACCACTTCCCGACTAACCTGGATTTCACTCAGTTCCTCCAACTCCTTTGACCCGTGGTCCCCTGCTATTTCCGGCAGATTAGTTATTCAATTGGTCCGCCATATCCTTGTTCCCCATGATCAACTCACCTGTTTCTGACTGCAAGGGACCTACATTTGTTTTAACTAATCTCTTTTCACATATCTATAAAAACTTTTGCAGTCAGTTTTTATGTTG
Source organism: Leucoraja erinaceus (assembly GCF_028641065.1). Lineage (NCBI taxonomy): Eukaryota > Metazoa > Chordata > Chondrichthyes > Rajiformes > Rajidae > Leucoraja > Leucoraja erinaceus. The sequence continues at coordinate 16,542,397 of NC_073402.1, read as the reverse complement.
CCTGCCAGTTTTCTTTCATAATCTATTTTTCCTTTCCTAATTAAGCCCTTTGTCCTCCTCTGCTGGTCTCTGAATTTCTCCCAGTCCTCTGGTATGCTGCTTTTTCTGGCTAATTTGTACGCATCATCCTTCACTTTGATACTATCCCTGATTTCCCTTGTTATCCACGGATGCACTACCTTCCCTGATTTATTCGTTTGCCAAACTGGGATGAACAGTTTTTGTAGTCATCCAATCAGTCTTTAAATGTCTTCCATTGCATATCCACCGTCAACCCTTTTAGAATTAATTGCCAGTCAATCTTGGCCAATTCACGTCTCATACCCTCAAAGTTACCTTTCTTTAAGTTCAGAACCATTGTTTCTGAATTAACAATGTCACTTTCCTTCCTAATGAAGAACTCAACCATATTATGGTCACTCTTGCCCAAGGGGGCACGTACAACAAGACTGCTAACCAACCCTTCCTCATTACTCAATACCCAGTCTAAAATAGCCTGCTCTCTCGTTGGTTCCTCTACATGTTGATTTAGATAATTATCCCACATACATTCCAAGAAATCCTCTTTCCTCAGCACCCCTGCCAATTTGATTCACCCAACCTATATGTAGATTGAAGTCGCCCATTATAACTGTTTTGCCTTTGTCGCACGCATTTCTAATTTCCTGATTGATACCATCTCCAACTTCACTACTACTGTTAGGTGGCCTGTACACAACACCCACCAACGTTTTCTGCCCCTTAGTGTTTCGCAGCTCTACCCATACTGATCCCACATCCTCCAAACTAATGTCCTTCCTTTCCATTGCGTTAATCTCCTCTCTAACCAGCACCGCTACCCACCTCCTTTTCCTTTCTGTCTATCCCTCCTGAATATTGAATATCCCTGGATGTTCAGCTCCCAGCCTTGGTCACCCTGGAGCCATGTCTCCATGATCCTAACTATATCATAATCATTAATGGCTATCTGCACGTTCAACTCATCCACCTTATTACGAATACTCCTTGCATTGAGACATAAAGCCTTCAGGCTTGTTTTTACAATGCTCTTACCCCTTATACAATTATGTTGAAAAGTGGCCCTTTTTGATTTTTGCCCTGGTTTTGTCTGCCTGCCACTTTTACTTTTCACCTTGCTACCTATTGCTTCTACCCTCATTTTACACCCCCCTGCCTCTCTGCTCTTGTACCCACCCCCCTGCCACATTAGTTTAAATCCTCCCCGACAGCACTAGCAAACACTCCCCCAAGGACATTGGTTCCATTCCAGCCCAGGTGCAGACCGTCCTGTTTGTACTGGTCCCACCTCCCCCAGAACTGGTTCCAATGCCCTAAAAATTTGAATCCCTCCCCCTTGCACCATTTTTCAAGCCACGTATTCATCTGCAATATCCTCCTATTTCTACTCTGACTGGCCCATGGTACTGGTAGTAATCCAGAGATTATTACCTTTGAGGTCCTACTTTTAAGTTTATCTCCTAGCTCCCTAAATTCATCTTGACCTCATCCCTTTTTTTACCTATATCGTTGGTGCCAATATGCACCACGGCAACTGGCTGTTCACCCTCCCCCTCCAGAAAGTTCTGCAGCCGTCCTGGAGTCTCGTTTGCGGCTGCAACATACCATCCTGGAGTCTCGTTTGCGGCTGCAGAAATGCCTATCTATTCCCCTGACAATTGAATCCCCTATTACTATTGCCCTTCCACTCTTTTTCCCCCCCCCTGCCCCCCCATCATGTGCCGCAGAGCCACCCATGGTGCATTCCCCTGATGAGCCATCTCCCTCAACAGTATCCAAAATGGTATACCTGTTTAGGAGGGAGATGACCGCAGGGGACTCCTGCACTACCTGCCTACTGCTTTGCTGGCTATTGGCCACCCGTTCCCTTTCTGCCGTCTTACATTTTACCTGCGGTGTGACCAACTCGCTGTACGTGCTATCCACGACTTTCTCAGCATCGTGGATGCTCCAGTATGAATCCAGCCGCAGTTCCAATCGTTCAATGCGGTCTGCCAGGAGCTGCAGCTGTACACATTTCCTGCAAACTTAGTCACCAGGGACACCGACCATATCCCTGATCTCCCACATGTTGCAGGCTGAGCAAACCACGGGGCCAATCTCCACTGACATATCTTACTCCCAAATTAACTCCATATTAAATATTAAAAAACACAAAACTTTATCCTTTAAACTTTACTAATAAATACTGTACACTCAACTGCCAGAATCCTTAACTCCCAGAATCCTTAACCTGAAGGCAGAAATGTAAAAATGTAAACCCGGTCCTCTTCCACCAATCAGAGGCTTCCACCAGACTCCTTCTCTGGTACGTTGCCGATTTTGGTGTACTTACAGCGCAGGTACTCCTCCCCTCGCACCAACAGCTCCCTGGGCCTCTGTGAAAACAAGCCCCGCAATGTATTTTGTACTTACAGCGCAGGTACTCCTCCCCTCGCACCAACGGCTCCCTGGGCCTCTGAACTGGCCTCAACTACCTTCTATGGCAGATAGTTATATCGGAAATGTCTTTAATCTCACTTTCCTGAAAATGATGCTTGCCATTTTCTGCATTTGTTTGGATTTTTTTTTTAAAGAATCGGTACGCAGGTGATCGATGGTCAGCGTGGACCTGGTGGGCTGAAGAGCTGTTTTCCATCCTGTATCTCTAAACTATTAACGATTAAAAACTAAACATCTTTGTGTTTGGACATTGAATATTTATGGTTAAGATTTTTGTATTGCTTAGTTGCGAGATACAATGCTGAAACGGGTCCTTCGGCCCACCGAGTTGGTGCCTACCAGTGATCCCCGCACATTAACACTACCCTACACACGCTAGGGACAATTTTACATGTATACCAAGCCAATTAACCTACAAACTTGTATGTCTTTGGAGTGTGGAAGGAAACCGAAGATCTTGGAGAAAACCCAAGCAGGTCATGGGGAGAATATACAAACTCTGTACAGACGAGCACATCTCTGGCGCTGCAAGGCAGTAGCTCTACCACTACGCCACCGTGCTGCCCCTGTGAACTAGGGCTAGCTGCGAGTTAGAATGTTCCTTTGTGGTGCTAGATTTTTCACCAGGGTAAATTTGCTGGACCAAATCTTTATTTTGAGGAATGTTTTTTGATTTCTAATCTGTAATTTTTTTGTAGGTTATGCTGAGATGAGAGCCTGCTTTTAATTAAGGGTAGAGTAGCCATTCAGCACAGAAAGAGGAACTCTGCCCTTGGTGCCTTCATTGAAATATCCCACTCCCTTTCACTTTGTAGTTTTGTAACTTCAATGTAAAATTTAGGGAAGTAAGGAATTCGCCTGCTATCAGTTATAGGAGTCTCCTCTAAGCATTCTTCCCCTACATCTTCCTGTTAATGTGCACAATTCAGACGATGCAGTTTCAACGTCAGTAAGCACAATTTAACTTTTGAAGAAATGTGAAATCTTGTTAAAGATCTAGGTTTAGATTATTTTTTTTAATTGGTACTTGGCCAATTCACAGCTGAACTATGAATTAAAAAAAATCTTCTTGACAATGGGTCAACGGTTTTTAAGCTTCCCTTGCTCATTCTGACCACACTCAAAATGCACACTATTTAAATTTATATGGGAAAGGACAATTTTTCAGAGCATTTGTTCCATTCTAGCTTGAGGTAAAAAAAAAAAATCAATATTGAATATGGTCATTAAAGATTTGTATAAAAATATTTTAAATCATTCAATGTCCTTCCCAGGTTATAGCAGGCATCTACTCCTGTTCATAATCCGAGCACTTAATAACTTGGAAACGTGGCTGTGAACAGAATTCCTATATGACAGAAGTTGCCTGCAGCAGCTAGATAATCCACCCACTCTCCCTCTGACTCCCAGATTCTTGTTCATGTGTAAGAGCTGTGTGTGTCGGTGTTGATAAGTTGAGGAACACCTGTAGTGAAACATATGCAAATATGTTGGAAATCCCCATTACAAACCAATCTTTTTTTGTTGTTGATTGTAATATGGATTAGTATGCATAGTGGACGTTGTAACGTTCTCAGTTGAATCAACTCCAAGCAATTTAAAATAAAACTTATTAGACCGTTAGAATTGGGTTATATTAGGGAATAGTTTAAATATTTGCTTTTTGTTTCAGAACAATATGATGCTTTTGTGAAATTCACACATGACCAGATTATGAGACGATATGGAGAACGACCTGCCAGCTGTAAGTGGACATTTGTAGTTTTTGTCATTTTAAATTTAAAAACTCATCAGATAGTAAAGAGTAATTGGCCTTTCTTCACATTCTGAGCTCAGTTGATGGTCACAATGTGACTGACCATTGTGGATTAACATTTGCCTTTCAAATTATTTCCCAAATGAAAAGCTGAAAAGCAATTTAAACAGTTTTCAGCAACGGTATATCGGCTAGCTTTAAATCAGTGATATTTGAAATGTACCTGTATGTAGTTTGAACCAAAATTCTGAATCTGGTGAAATCGTGCGCTGGGAGAAAACTACCTTTCTACTCTAGTTTAAAAAGTCACCAGAAGTGAAGTTTCTGTTTAATAATCATTGTTTGTTGTTGGGTTGTTTTTTTTTTTGGGGGGGGGGGGTGGTGATGGGGTGTTTGTGATGATAGTAATCTATTGAATTAATTCTTGGGCACTCTAGTCCTTGTGAAAAGCATGCTATCAAGTGGGATTGTGTGATGAATACATAGTGGCATGAGTAGGCTCTATGGCCTTTATTAACAATGTGGCTGATTTCACCTCAATACCATTTTCATGCAGTATCCTTGTGTCTCTTGATCCATTTTAATAAACAAAATTATCAAAATGTGTTTAGAATGAACCTTCTCTGCCACTGGTAGAACATTTCAAAAAAATGTTGTCCTCTGAAGAACATCTTGTCTCAGTTGTGATTTTATTGCACTTGCCATAGTTCAGTGATGGAATTTTCATCAGAATGGGATGTGCCTGAGTCATTCAGTTATAGAGAGTCATAGAGTGATACAGTGTGGAAATGGGCCCCTCGGCCCAACTCGACCGCACCGGCCAACAATGTCCCAGCTAACCTTGTCCCACTTGCCTGCTCTTGGTCCATAATCCTCCAAACCTGTCCTATCCATGTACCTGTCCAACTGTTTCTTAAACAATGGGATAGTAGTTCCAGCCTCAATTACCTCCTCTGGCAGCTTGTTCCATACACCCACCAACCTCTGTGTAAAAGTTACCCCTTGCTCACCATAACAAGGTGAAATGCTCCCAGCAACTGGCACAATGTATATATTTGTCAGGGAATGGTGTTCTGACTGGCAGGTAAAGTGCTAGTCAGAGAATTTGGTCCTGTATGACTGCAAGTTGCATGTTTCTTGCTATTGTAACTTACAGGGAAAGTGCAGAGAATCCCTGTGCTATTAGCATAAACAGTATAAATTAAAGGAATTTAATGAGCCCGTGCATCAGTCATGTGGCTTCTGAAGTTTTTCTAGTAGTCTACAGTATTGAAGTAGATCACTGGTGTATTAATGATAAGCCCATTGAATACTGTGAAAACTAGTTAACATAACTTAAAAGCCAGGCTTGGATGTTCAGGGCTTGCAGCTTGTTGGCATGAGCCTCTTCATTGTTCAAGAAGGAGCTGAATGAAGTATTACACTGCAATCATTATCAATCATGGAGAGACATCGTTTAAATTTGAATTCCAAAGTAAGGATTGATTTGGTCAATGACCGCCAGAAAATGGATAGACGGACAAACGGGCAGAACTCATCTAATGAGAAAATGTTAATGCTTAATCTAAAAGTAGAAAACAACGAAAATATCTAGTGTATCAGGCAGCATCTTTGTACAGAGTTGATGCTTTTGGTCATCTGTTTCTGATTGTCAACTATTTATGCCTCCTTTACCTACATTGCAGTTTTGAGTTTTTGGATTCTAGAATAAGTAATTGTAATAGTTAGGCCTTGGATATTTTGAGATTTCTGTTGCAATATTGATATGAAACTAAAATACGAGTTCTCATTTATTGGAGTAACTTCCTCCAAATTCTTGATTTCTGCTTCTGAGATTTCTTGCTGTCAAATTCTGCTGGATTACTAGAATGGCCATTTTCACCCTTAGTAGGCTTGTTTGGTCATGTTTGAGCAGGAGATAGAGAATTATTCTTGGTCTACCTGGTTACGTTGGGTGAGTAGATAGAACTTTTAAAATACTGCTAAGTAATTTTATGTTTTGAAGTAGGACAATTTTTTTATTTTTTTTTTTACTTGTGGACTGGGCAATCCCTCATAGCCCTCCCCACTTTGCTAGATATCAGTGCCTCTCTGTACTTGAACATCTTAGCTAGGTGTAGTGTGTTCTGGAACAAGAATGTTACTGTAACTTGTAGCTCTGCAGTGCACTGGGATCCATTAATTATGGGATTGCTTGGTTCATTCAATCATCGCATTATCTCTTTTAACACTTTTTATTCTATGTGTGGGTGCCACAGGTCAACATTGATTGTCCATCCTTGATTGCTCGTCAGGATGGTGATGACCTCTGCCTTGAACTGGTACAATATGAGTGGTAGGGAACTCTCCCAAACCTGTTGCATTTTGACCCAGTTCTAATGAATGCTTTTTTTTTTCCAAGTTTTGGCTCATGTGACTTGGAGCAGAGCTTTTTGGTGATGATGCTCTTGGCATTATTCTGTTAGGAGGTTTGTTGGGAGTTTGGGGGATGTTAGAGAAGTAATGCATCTTGTAGACGGTTAATGATCTTGGTGAAATTAGATAGTAGAAGATTAATTGGGTAAGAGTTAAGTAAGTAGTTTAGTCCTGCATCTAGAAAAAGGTAAACCAAAAATGGCTTTTGAAACTGAGAATTTGGTGTTCATGTAGTTAAGATTCTTAAGATAAAATAGTAAGTTGAAAATGAAGAGGAAATTTAGTGGTTAGAATATGAAGTTTGCCACCACAAGTGTTAGTCGAGGTTGCGACAAATATGAGTGAACTTGTAAAGAATATTTAAAGGGTTAGTTAAAAATTTGCACGAAAAAAGCTGTGAAAGTTGTACCGTTCGTTTTGGTTCTTTTTTTTCCCAAAAAGGGTGTCGGAAAATATTTATATTGAGGGAGAGTTGGAGAGACGTCATTTAAATTTGAGTTCCAAAGCAAGGATTGATTTGTTCAATGACCACCAGAAAATGAAATGGATAGAAAAGGACAAACTTGGGCAGAATTCATCTAATGATAAAATATTAATGCTTAATCTAAAAGTTACAAAAAAGAAAAGAAAATATCTAGTGTATCAGGCAGCATCTTTGTACAAAGTTGATGCTTTCAGTCATTTCTTTCAGATTGTCACCTATTTATGCCTCCAGCCAAGCCTTTACCTCCCTCCTTTCACCAGGTGGCAGCACCATCACTTGATATTCAATCTATACATCGATCTTTCTGCTCCTCGCCCTCAAAAGAACTAAAATGTACTTCATATCTAACATTTCCCAGTTCTGAAGAAACATTAATTGTTTATCTTTCCACTAGAAAAGTCACTTATGGAGCTGACATGTGAGTGGATGTTTCAGAAGTATTCTAGAGGTAGTTTTCATGTCTAACATTCCAAGACAGCATCTTTTGAAACAAAACGGATGCACAAAATCTAAACGAGAGCACCCACCAGGTGTCCGCTGACTGCTTGTTATTCCTGGCTTTGATCCTTGGCTGGAATATATCTGTTCAGTCCGGGTAGCACAGTTGCCTGTGGAATTTCATACGTGCAAGTGGCTGTGATGGTGATATACACTTGATCTACAGTGAGTCTAATTGTGAGGTCCTGTGCAGTACGTTGCCTACAGTTCCCTCTGCTTAAACTGTCGTCTTTGTTCATCCATTACTTCTGTATGAAGACTAGCTGTTTTTGGAGTACTGGAGTGCAGGTGGCATCTCATGGACCACCACTGTGTAAATTATTGCAATCAAGACATAAGCTAAAGGGGAATAAAAAGCCTCCTTTTCCTCAAACCTGACTAGCAATGAATGGATTGGCTGAAATTGGTTCAATTTGGGTTTTATATTGTATTTTATAATATAATGTTTTGTTTTAGTTTAGAGATACACTGTGGAAACAGACCCTTTGGTTCACCAAATCCGTGTTGACCAACGATCACCTTAGTTCATACTACACATTAGGGACAATATACAGAAGCCAATTAACCCACAAACCTACACATCTTTGAAATGTGGTGGGGGGAAGGGGAGGGAACCAAAGTACCTAGAGAAAACCCACACGGTCACTGAGAAGGCATAAACTCTGCACAGACAGAGTCGGAATCGAAACTGGGTCTCTGGCATTGTAAGGCAGCAACTCTACAGCTGTGCCACTGTGCCGACCCAAAATGAAAGGAGAACGCTGCACATTCAAGGTTTAAAAAATAATAGATCAGGGATTTGAGAACTATGTAGGGCTTGCAGAATGGAGATATGGGGCACATGACAGCACAGCCTTAAGATATTGGGTGGCCTTCTGTTCCTGGTTTCTGCATTTTACTTTCCACAATCTGATGCAATTGCCACTACGGGTGCACAACCTTTTATCCGAAAGCCTTGGGACCAGACACTTTTCGTAATTCGGAATTTTTCGGCTTTCGGATTGGAAGATTTTTAGCGTAGATTTTAACGGCTGGCTCAGTGGTAGAGTGCTCGGCTCGTATCCGCAAGGTCGCGAATTTGCGCCTCGATCCCGGCAGTTACTCGATCGTGAGTTTGAGTCTTCAATGTAGTTTTTTCTTGCAGAATAGGAGAGAATAGGGAGGGTTAGGCTGGGATCATTCTCTGCGAGATAATCTTAGTGCGGGAGACAAGTATAGGAGAGGTGTACTGACTGCGTGGGCAGAACTTTGGAAGTGATTGCCCACCATTCTCAAAAGCCGCTGTGTCTCCCTGTCCCTCCAACTCCAGAGGAATCCGCTCCCCGATGGGCCACTACGGCGACAAGTGGCAGTTCGCCCACAGCCCGAGCTGCGCCACCCCAAGAACAAGACGTACCTTGCACACCATCAGTTTCTGCCCCTAATTCTCTCCTATTCTGGGGAGTGTGTTCCTCTGGAGTTGGAGCGGGGCTGGAGTTGCTGATCTGGGATCTTCGTGCTTGCAGTGGGCCTGGGGGTCGGTGTCCCGATGAGGCTCTGCTCGGGCTGTGGGCGAACTGCCACTTGTCGCCATAGCGGCCCATCGGGTAGCGGCTTCTGGTGGTCCTGACGTCTTCGGCCACCCCCCTGTACAGGAGCTGAGACTGGGAACTGTACCGCCCTTGCAGGTGAGCAGGAGAGTGGGGTTGTTTGCAGTTGCAGAGGGAGGGGGCAAGGGGGGTACAGTTCCCAGTCTCAGCTCCTGTCCAGAGGTGGCCGGAGAAGTCACAGCCCGAGCTGCGCCCCCTCATCTGCAACCCCAAGAACAAGACGTACCTTGCACACCATCAGCTTCTGTCCCTACGGGAAGCGTGTTCCTCTGGAGTTGGAACGGGGCTGGGCTGCTGCTGGCTGTGGGTCTCTGAGATCTCCGTGCTTGCAGCGGGCCTGGGGGTCAGCGTCCCGTTGGTCCTGACGTCTCCGGTGACTGGCATTGTATGCTGGCATTGCCGACGTGAAGACAGTGCAAAGCCCCCGCACCGGTGCAATGGGCGGGGAACTGGAGAGGGGAGGGAAGGGGCCACATACATGGCCGGGAAGCAGAGGGGTGTAGGTGGTGTGAAACTGAAAGGAGCGACAATTTGCTGCTGCCTGCCAGCTGAGTTAAAACGTTCCCATGCAAGACTCACCATACACTGTGTATCGCGAGTCTACCGTGGGAACTTTTTAACTCGGCGGACAGGCAGCAGCAGATAGTCAATTATTAACCCTCCCGCGCAATATACCCTCACCTCTTTTATGAATGGGGATTTAGTTCCCCTTTCTTCGAGGACCGACCGGAGGTTCCGCTGTCACCTCTGCGGGCCGCCCTCGGTAAACGTCTTCAAGGACTGAAAAAATGTCCGCTATTCGGAGCTTTTCGTTATTTGGATCTTCGGATAAAAGGTTGTGCCACCGGTAGTAATTTATGATAATGAAGTTCTAATATTGCCTTGAGTTTTCTTGTAAAGTAGCATAAAACATTCTATACAGTAATGCGCATGGTGAATTGCAGTAACTTTTATTTTAACTTGATTGAGTACATTGAACTTTGATCATGTGGACATTACTAAATGTTGGAATTATTTCCTCAGTTCATAACTATTTTCTTTTCTTGCAGATGTGTCCTGAAGCATTTTGTGCTTGAATGGGTGTTGGCTTTCACCTCAAGTCAGCTGCTGTACTTATGAAAACTAGTTTTGGTGCCATGTTTTTCCCACCTTCAACTTGAGGGATTTTTAACTCTTCATCGCTGGCCCACCCTACCTCTTGTAAAAATGAAACAAAAACAAAAATCTGACTTTGTGCTGTCAGTACAGAGATTTGTCTACTTTCCACTGCTAACTCTGCTACTGTGAGAATAACCTGCCATTTATTTCCAGTTCAAGAAGCTGAGTACCAAGCAACAGTTGTTAAACCTGCCTTTTTAAGAAGTGGCACTGAAAATGGGAATGTTACCTTCAAACCTTTTTGAAAGGATTAAAGTTCTGTCACAAGTGATTTAGTCTGAATTTTGAATGTCATTAAAGTAGAAATTTGTTTCTCTCTGATCTGAAAAATAGTGCACTACAATATTACTGCAGAAATCTCCCTTGTAGAATAGATTTTATTTTTTTATTCAGTAGTGTCAGCTGCAAACATTTTGTATTGTTATTACCTGACTGCAGGTGGTATGTGCGTATCCAATCAATTAATTGGATTCAGAGTTTGAGTTGGGTAAACTACAGTAGGATTTAAATTCCACAGATGGACTGAAGCAGACTCGGTGTGAAATATTACCTGTTCTTTCGTGGTTAACTGACTGATCACAGGAATTGTACGCATGGGTATTGCCAAATGGATGATCTGGTTTCAAATTGGGTATGGAGTGGTTTATGTCAAGAGTTTGATGGAACCAACTTTACCATGTGAACATGAAGAAAAACAATCACTTGTAAACTGATGTAAAGCTGTTTGTCATTGTTTTGGTTAAAATTGTCTAAATGGCCTTAAATACCCTTGTGCTTTTTCTTTAAGCCTTGTTTTGTGGCGGTGATCTGTTTAAATGAATGTAACCTTTTTACCATGTGCACCAGCAGTTTTAAATTGGCTCTGAATTTGTGCCAACAATTTAAGAATGGGGAAGGTTTGTAAAATGAGCTGCCTTTTTTAAGCTGAAGATTCTTCTAATTCTCACTGGAACACGTATTGGGCTTGAGCTTGGTCGGTATGATTTTCTTGCTGTCTCAAATACAATGTATTTGATCTCAAGATGCATGAGAACCATAGGCAAAAATTCAGAAACCAGATTATTTGGTATATGTTCTAGTAATTTGGTGTGGTGCAGACTTAATTTGAACGCTTAATCTGAGAGAACTCCAAATCCAACTGTTGATCATCCATATCCAAACGGTGGGGTTGAGGGATTTTCACTATCCCCTTAACAGATACAATAATGAATAGTTGCATTGCAGTGACGATTGTCACCACAATCCTTTTTTTTTGGGGGGGTGGGGGGGAGGAAGGATATGAGGTTAGTTTAGTTAGAATGAATTCTAATTTTTTTCCTTAAAAGCATACCTAACCAAAGTGCAACTTTTACCTTGCTCTTTGTACATTTTTTTGCCCTGTATAGTACTAACAAGCTTAGTTAAAAAAAAAAACTTGACATACACCAGACATCTCCTTTATTCTAGTTTGATGTAAACATTTAACATTTTGAAACCTGGGGATTTGAAAACCTGTTTGCAAATTGATTTCGCAACATGCAGTAGTCTTGGATTTGCTTGTTTGCCTGTTTTTTTAATCTACTTATGGTTTAGTTGACTTCTGTTAATAAATCTAGTGGCCTTATGAAAACAGCCAGGTAAACCTGTTTTTGGCATCAGAGTCAAGGTTCCCAGATATTCATTATCAGTGATATTAGTGTTTTTATTAATGAAAACATAGTTACTTTGTGGAATGAGAGTTCATATTGGCAGTAGTTGCATACCTCCTTTGCATGACTAACCACACATTTTCATGGTGATGTTCATTATAAAAGGAAGCATGCTGTTGAGTTTGGAGCTTGCACTTTTCTGACACCTTGCCATGTAGCTGCATATGTGAAGGGTAATTTAGGATGATTTGTATTATAGTGATGCTTTTCAGTTGTGTTCTTCCTTTTTGCTATTTAATGGGAATGGCATTTACATGATTTGATTTACACTTGTACCATTGAAATTGGATAGTTAAGATTAAAACTTTAGTTATTCAGTATTGTTGTGAATGTTTAGTTATACCTGAACGCTAAGATCAATGTTATAGTTTTCAGTGGTGTAACAGGAACAACAAAACTTACTTTGGTTATTAGCGCTAATGATAACGGTTGCAAGTACAGTACAGTCTAGGGCTACTTGAATGATTGGGCTGGGGGTGAATATTGATCAGGTTGGTCAGTGTATTAGTAATTGTTTATATATACTTGTCCTTCTGTACCTTCCTGTATCCCCTGACAATATCCCTTTTCACAAATGTTCAAGTTCCCCAATGGTATCCAATACATCATGTATGAATAATTCTAATGTCACTTTTAATCTGAATATTCTGTTATTTCCAGGCTATAGTTGTGCTCAGTAGTTTTCTTTCCAATTGGACTAGAGCCCCATTTTTAAAAAAAAATCACTGCAACAGGAGTTTTCTAAATAATGCACTGGATTCATTAAATCATTTTACTCTTATAAACTTACATGGAAAAATTAAAGTCCTGAGGTAATTAGGTCAAAAATGAGTTGCATCTGTTGGTTTGTGATTGGGCACTCCTCTTATCTTCCAGTCCTTTACACTGTAATTTGAAACTTTATCATAGGGAAAGGCTAAAATGAGGATGCTAGATATAAATATTGCTGTAACTGAACAGTGAGCTTTGCTTTCAGTAAGTGGTTTCTGCAAATCCTACTGTGGGAGATTACAAAGAGGAATTTAGTAAGTTGATTTTGGTGGTAGTAACACAAGTGTTTGTGTGCATGTATTTAAAACCTTTCCTGTATGTCCTTATACTTTCTACTTTCTCCCTTCTAATTTTTCTACAATCCTGCTGTGGTACCTTCCCCCAGAGTATTACAGAGGTCACAAAATAATGGCAGTATAAAGTGATGACTGATTCCTGTTGCATTAGAACATCCAGCAAGTTTACTTGCTGGATATAAATGACAGAATAAAGGTCAACATTGAGACTTGTATGTAGCTTTTAATTTTTGGGAGTTAAAAAAAAAAACTTGTCAGTGCTTAGAACTAGTTTTCTTATAGGTGTTTGTTTGGAATACATATTGGAATCTGAGATCTAGGTTTTAAAGAACAGAAGGAACACAGACTTGTTCTAAACACTTTCAAACACTTTCACAGAATGTCATGACTTTAGAATGTGTGCTTACCTAACATACAGAACAGACAGTGGCAAAGCTATTGCCCCTCTACATAGCAAATAATAGCCCTTCTGTTGAGGTAAAATTTGCTATTTGTGTTCCATGTAATAGATGTACTGTTTGTGGAGACCATGCCTTTGTCAAGAAAGTTACTTTAATTCACCATTCAATGCCATTTGTTTCATTGAAATTCATTAAACAAATACAATACCAACTGTGATTCTCAATTTTGTATATGTGAAAGGGCAATGTAAAATCTGTTTTTAACAAAACTTAAATTTTATTCCTGACCGTGGCTAGTTTTTAAATTAACCCTCAAATGGAAATTGGAAAAATGTAGCGAAGAGCAGTGGGCTTGGTGAAATTGTCCAAATGTTTTTTAAATATCTTGGAATTAATAATACCGGAATGTGCAGCACTATGGTTTCATGACAAAAGACTACAGCTGAGGGAATCCTGAGCAAAAAGAGTTCTGAGGGAACCTGGTGAGCGAGGCAGCATCTGCAAAAGGAATTGGGCAAACAACGTTTTGGATCAGGAACCTTCATTATATATAAATGCTTGATTGTATGATGACCTATCAATGTGGTTATAATTTTAGTGTTCCTCTTTAGTCAAAGAACGGTGGTCTTGCAATATAATTCTTGCAATAATATTGTTTTGGGATAGTTTGCAGATTAGTGCAAGTAGTGCATCCAATTTGAAGTAAGTTGCATTTTTGCTGGGGATATCTCCATATTACAAGAAAATGGTATTGCAATTTAGATGGCATGTCCTCTATTTTTGTAAATTTCCTCTGTCGACTCTAGTAACAGGACCACTTGAAATATTCCGAACCTGCAGAATCTTGAATTGTTATGATGCTTTTTGCATTTGAGCCATCTCTCCCAGTGCTAATATCCTTGCTTTTAGTGGCTTGAATATCAATGCTTTTTTTTAGTTCAAATTTTAACACAGACATGAAGTGAAGCATTTTGGCAGAAAGAACCAATTTTGATTTGGCAGTGAATTCTGTGAAGGAAGAAGAACCTGGGGTGCATGTAGTGGAAGACGTCAATTGCAGTTGCACACCATCTATGTTAATCTTCCTGTATTACACTTGTGTTTTAAACATTTGAGGCAATGACATTTTTGTTCTTTAGTAAGCAATATATTAAATTTGGAGATGGGTGTGGTACAGAGGATGAACGATTGTGTATGCCAGAAAAGTCTGAAGAGCTGTGTATTGGGCTTTAAAATTAAATGTTTTGATGAAGCGGAAGCAATGTTTCCACATGGGGAGAAAACAACTAGAAACCACTATTGGACACCAAGTGCTGGAGTAACTCAGCAGGACAACAGTATCTCTGGAGAACATAGATGACATTTAGGGTTCTGATCTATTCATGCTCTCCAGAGATGCTGCCTGACCTGAGTTACTCCAGCATCTGTATCCTTTTGTGCATCAGCATCTTCAGTTCTGTTTCCACATAGAAACCACATTGATATCACCATGAACCCCAAGGAAACTTCAGTGGGAATCCACTCTCATTGCCGCTGAGAGTAGAAGCAGATGGCTTGGATGCATTTAAGAGGTTGGACACGGAGATGAGAATAGGTTGCACCAATTTGTAGATGATGAACATTGGGAATGTCAAGGGAGATAATTCTCCACTTGCTCAGACGAAAGCTGACAATCCAATGTATTGAATTGAATAAATATTATTAGCCAAGTGTGTATACATTATAAGGAATTTGCCTTGGTGCTTTGCTCGCAAGTAACAACACGATATACAGTGGACAATTAAAAATAAAACGAGTTAAATATGTGAAGAATTAAATAAAATACCAGAGCAAAAGGAGGCTACAGACTTTTAGCTGTTCAGTAGAGCTACTACTCGTGGGGGGGGGAGAACTTTTTATGTCTGGCTGTGGCGGCTTTGACAGTCCTGAGTCTCCTTCCAGAGGGAAGTGCTTCAAAGAGTTTGTGGCAGGGTGAAAGGGGTCAGAGATTATCTTACCTGCTCACTTCCTGGCCCTAGCGGTGCACAGCTGGGGGAAGGTTGCAGCTAATAACAGTTTTGTCAAAGGTGTCATCTTGCCAATGATCTTAAACAAGCAGCAGCTGAAAGTAATATTTCAAAATGATTTGGAAAAAGAAAGGTAATTGTCTCATATCCTAGACACTATTCATAAAATGTAAACAAGGTTAAAACATACTAACAACAAATGATCGTGTGTGGCTGCAGTTTGAGACAATCCTTCATTCGCTGCAGAGTATTTTGGAATATCCTATGATACAGAAAGATACGCAAATCATCTTCACTTCAAAATGGGCGCAGGTTAGCCAAGAGGTTGCTTCATTCCAAAATCTGTCCAAAATTAAATCCAGATTATTTGCTGGCTGATGATACTAGTTTGAGTATGAGCGGGATGGAGGAGATGAATTAAGATTGCTGCTACTATTTTCCCTTTAGCCAGCTCCGTCGTGTGTTTAATTGAATTACAGATGTGTGGATCATTGAAACCTCCAATTACAGCATTTAACGTAGGATTTTCTATATCCATTAATAGTTTGAATTTATAAGCACTTTATTTTCTTGCATTTGTGCATCAAATTTATCAACCAAGTAATTGAAGCAAATATATAGTTGTACAATGAGAAGGCATATTAAGCTGAGGAAATTATCAAATTGAAACTATAGGAAAATCTTTAAACTATTGTTGCAGGATAGCAATATATTTCCATAATGTAATTCCACCAAATTTGAATCGAGCAATTCTAGAAGAAAAAAATCCTTGTTGAGGACTGCTACTAATCTGAAATAGTCGGGACCACCAGATAAACAATTAATTTTCCTTGGTGTGTGTATGAATTACTGCATTTAAAATGCGTTGCCACTTTTCAACACATGGTGGTAGTGGTGCGCTTGGCCAAACATCATGATTCAACCACAAAGGAATACAATGGCTTTTTACAGTTAATTTTATAATTGCGATTCTTGTGTACTTTGCATCTTATTCTCCAGATAAAAGTAGCAATACTAAGATTGTAAAGCTTAAATTTAATTTGGTACTTGTTTGGTTACTGTGGTATTTCTACAATAGTACGGGCCTCAGTTATGAACTAAATTATTTGCTTCCACCTGTGGAAAGTTAAGCCCAAATATTGTACTTCATTTCAGTTCATGCTCACTGTAACTGTTAAACAGAAGGTGCTGGGTCTTAAGGCCCGTCCATGGAAGCCTTGGCTATTTGGGTGGTGCTACAATTAGGACCTTCACAACATGCAATGCTAAACTGGACCGTTGTAGTTGGATGTCAATAATCTTGTGGAACTATAAAGGAACACAGTTGCTGTTTAAGTTAATATTTAGAATATAATCTGAAGAAGGGTCTCAACCCGAAACACCACCCATTCCTTCCTCCAGAGATGCTGCCTGTCCCACTGAGTTACTCCAGCATTTTATGTCTACTTTCGGTTTAAACCAGCATCTGCAGTTCTTTCCTACACCAGTTAAAATTTAGATGTACTACACATCCCATTCTTTGTATTACGGTGATGTTTTTTCACATGCCTAGGTATGATAAACGTCATTGACCTGAATCTAACTTCTCTCCATGAATGCTGGTTAATGGAGTTCCTCTGTTTTCTGTTTCTATATTGGATTTTCAGCATCTATGTCTTCCCCAAATACCAAATCTCAAACCATTTTTGTGGGAGCAGAATCATGTTATATTGGTATCTTGCTTTAACCATTCATTCTCTCAATCATCCCAGTAGCACTTCAGTCTTTTTTACAATGCATCTCTGTGTCATACAATGTGGAAACAGGACCAACGTGCCCCATCTACACTAGTCCCACCTGTCTGTCAACCACTTTGATTTCTGGGGCACCATTCTCTCTCTGGTTACCCTTTTAACCTTGAACTGTTTTTAAAATCTCTATCATTAATATGCCAGTGCTATCTCCTGTCTTTTTGCCCTCTGATTTCTCTTCAGTTCCTTAAACTGCTCCAGGGATACATTTGATCCCAGCTGCCTATACCTGCCACATGCGCCACCACCTTATTCGTGAGCAGAGCCTCAATTCCGTCGTCATTTAATCTTTCTTGTGTCCACCTGCCGTGCGCTTCACTCTAACAGGAAATATGCATGTTCAGGGCTTTTGCCGACACTTTTAAAAGCATCCCACTTTCCAACGTTTTCCTGCAAACCGCATGCATCAATTAATTTGAGCGAGTTCCTTAAGAAGTTGGCATTTCCATTGTGCTGAAGGTCCCACTCTACCCATGGTTTAAAGTTAAGTGCACTGCTCATCTGTGTAAGAACGAACTGCAGATGCTGGTTTAAATCAAAAGTGGACACAAATGCTGGAGTAAGTCAGCAGGACAGGCAGCGTCTATGGAGAGAAGGAATGCGTGACATTTCGGGTCGAAACCCTTCAGACTGATGTCAGGAGAGTGGGCGGGACAAAGATAGAATGTAGTCTGAAACAGTAAGACTGGTGGGAGAACTGGGGAGGAGATGGGGAGGGAAAGCAAGACGTATTTGAAGTTAGAGAAGTCATTGTAATCTGCCCAAGCAAAATATAAGGTGCTGTTCCTCCAATTTGCACTGGGCCTCACTCTGGCAATGGAGGAGGCCCAGGTCAGAAAGGCCAGAATGGGAGGGGGAGTTGAAGTGCTAAGCCACCGGGACATCGGGTAAGTTAAGACGGACTGAGCCGAGGTGTTCAGCGAAACAATCGCCGAGCCTGTGCATGATCTTGCCGATGTGGAAAAGTTGATAGCGGACACAGTAGATGAGGTTGGAGGAGGTGCAAGTGAACCTGTGCCTCGCCTGGAAAGACTGGGTCCTTGGGTGGAGTTGAGGGGGGACAGGTTGCATCTCATGCGGTTGCAGGGTAAATTATCTGGGGAGGGGTGGTTTGGGTGGGAAGGGATGAGTTGACCAGAGTTTTGGAGGGAACAGTCTGCGGCAAGCAGAAAGGGGTAGAGATGGGATGATGTGGCCAGTAGTGGGATCATGTTGGTGGTGGCGAAAATGATGGAGGATTATGCTGTATGCGATGGCTGATGGGGTGGAAGGTGAGGACAAGGGGGACACTGCCCTTGTAACGAATGGGAGAGGGGGAGCAAGAGCAGAGCTGCGGGGTATCGAGGAGTGCCTCGGCTATCATGCAAGAGGGGAGTCCCTGTTTCCTAAAGAATGAGGACATCTACG
Organism: Leucoraja erinaceus; assembly: GCF_028641065.1. Classification (NCBI taxonomy): domain Eukaryota; kingdom Metazoa; phylum Chordata; class Chondrichthyes; order Rajiformes; family Rajidae; genus Leucoraja; species Leucoraja erinaceus. Next base: position 16,523,678 of record NC_073402.1, on the reverse strand, counting down.
ATGCCCTGGTATGGAAAGCCACATCCTGTGCGCAGATGCGGCGTAGACGGAGGAATTGGAAGTAGGGGATAGTTTTTACAGAAAGCAGGGTGGGAAGAAGTATAGTCCAGATAGCTACGGGAGTTGGTAGGTTTGTAGTAGATGTCGGTAATAGTCCGTTTCTTGTGATGGAGACTGAGATCTAGAAACGGTAGTGAGATGGTCCAAGTGAATTTGAGTGCAGGATGTAAATTGGTGGTGAAGTTGAAGTCGGTGAGTTCTGCATGGGTGCAGGAGGTAGCACAGATGCACTCGTCAATCTAGCGGAGGTAGAGTTTGGGGATAGGGCCATTGTATGCCTGGAACAGTGATGTTCCATGTGAGTGCCCGGAGCCACGTCTTGCATTTGGAGGAAGTGGGAGGAGTCGAAGAAGTTGTTGAGGGTAAGGACCAGCTCTGCTAGGTGGAGGAGGGTATTGGTAGACGGAAATGATTTTAATCTATCTGACATATTTAACACATCACATGACCTACTTCTGCTTAGATTTGTATCTATGCGGTTTTCGATCACTGCCGTAGAAGGTGGATTTGGTATGACTAACTTTCTCGTGTAGTTGGTAATTTCAATAATCTTCAAACTGCTCCAGCATAAAATCTTTAGGTGCACGGAAATACAGCACCAAATGGTTTCAAATTCCGCTCGGCCTCCACACTCTATGTTGGGAATACGTGGTTAATGGAGTTAAAAGTGAGCCGGTTGTCGTGGCGGAAACTGCTTCGGAAGGGACCTGTGTAGGGAACACCTGCAGATACTGATTTAAACTGAAGACGGGCACAATAAGTGAGTTCGGTTCTGAAAAACGCAAGAAATCATGGGATTTGTCAAAGGTCAATCGCGATAAAGAAAAATAGAATAGAATGCTTTTTATTGTCATTCAAACAGCTTGGTTTGAATGAAATTGCATTTTCTACAGCCTTAACATTACAAAAAAAAAATAAGACCCACACTTAACACAATTTACACAAACATCCACCACAGTGAATCTCCAACACCTCACTGTGATGGAAGGCAAAAGTCTTATCTCTTCCCTTTGTTCTTCACGGTCCAGCAGTCCAACTCCAATGTCAAGGCGGGTGATGGTAAGTCCCGCGGCAGTTGAGCTGTGCCATGCGATGTTAGGTCCCGCTCAGTCATTTGACCCCGCGATTCCGGCGGGAGAAGTTGTCGTTGCGGAAGCTCCGAAAAGCGGTCTCCCATCAGGGACCTGCGAGCTCCTGATGTTACCGTCCACAGGGCCTGCAGCCGGAGCCTCCGAAGCTCCGAAGTCAGGTTGCAGCCATGTGCCACCACAGCTCTCCCTGTTCCGAAGTCGGCCAGCTGGCAGGTCCGCTGGCTGGAACCCTCCGGTTGGTTCCGGCCGGGTGCCGCCACCGGCTCCAATGACATCGGAGACCCAACGGAAAAAGTTGAGGCCCCCCGTAAAGGGAAAAGATTAAACAATTTCCCCCACCCCCCGCATATACACAGCTAAAAAAAAATTAAAACTTGCATCAAAACATACATTTAACGAGACAAAAAAAAAGACAGGCGGACTGCAGTTGTGCTGCTGCCGTTAGGCGCCGCTGCACCACACTCCACCACACCACACAAAGCGCTGACTGTATAGCTGTATAAATTCTTATCTTTATTCATAATTTATGTGTAAAAATATATTTAATCTGAGGAACGAGGTTGCCGGATAACAGGAGAGCGGGGTGTAACAGTGAGAGGGGGGACGGGTGCGATTGCTACGTGTGCATAGACCTGCGTTTCATTGTAGTTCGGATCGAACCCGGATCTCTGGCGCTGTAAGCTCTGTTGAATTGCTAATGGACCGTCCCCGGCAGGACAGGCAGAGTTCAGCTGGAGTCAGCGCTTCTTCTCTGTGCTGGCAGTAAGCCTGGAGCCATCACTACTCCAGGCCGATGTCCTGTCAGTCCAGTGCTGTCGCTTAAACCGGCGGGACAAGCAGAGTTGAGCTGGAGTTAGCACTTCTCCGCGTTGGCTGTTAGCTTGGGACCCCCAATGCACCAGTCCAGTGTCCTGTCAATCCAGGGTGGCTGGCAAGGTCCGGGGCAACCCCGGACAGACGACACCAGCAGCCTCGGCCCACAGCCAGCGCAGAGAAGAAGCTCCAACTCCAGCCCAACCCCGCTCCAGCTCCCGAGGAACGCTCTCTCCAGAGGTCTGGGGACCACCAGCGGCCCTGGCAGGTCCCCCTGATGAAAGCCTAGCACCAACCATCAGCGGGGATACACACAAAGTGCTGCAGCAACTCAGCTGCCTTTTTCCCCTTGCCGGCTGGAAGCCCGGACCGACACCTCCGGCTGCCCCCAGACAAGTACGGCACAGGTCCAGCAGCTACACAACAACGCCCGCAGCACCGGAGACCCAGGTCCAACCTGGACCACGGACGAGCACAATTTTGCTGTCTCACCAAAGCATAAAGCATAAATACAAATGAAAAAATAATCTTAGCTTTTAACAAAGGAACAATAAATACAACTAATTCATAGTTTGAAAGCAGTGTTTTCTTACCTAGAAGAATCAAAGCTAGAAAAAATGAAAGTGAAGAAATGAAAGTGTACATGTACACAACGGTTTTCCAGCAATGTTGATGCATAGTGACCTGGGCACGAATAGTCGGAATACCGAACTCGCTTATTGCCGGGTGAGACTGAGCACGCGCGGCAGACAAGCCCAAGGGGCGGGCGGTGTCTACGCGTCGGCTGCAGGGTGTCGCGAGCATGCGCGTCAGCTTCAGGCGGGAGGGGAGGGGAGAGGAAGGGAGCACGTGCAAGGGCGGGGCGGGGCGAGTGCACGAGCCGCGTCGGTTGGGTTCGCGAGGCGGCGAGAGATGGGCGTTTGAAGCGAGCGGCGGTTGGAGGCGTCGGACGGAGGAGCGGCCGCCGGTGGGGAGGATGGAGATGCAGAAGGAAAAATGGGGAAGGAGCTGGAGGATCCGGCGGAGGAAGAGGAACCGGGAGAAGGGCTGCAAAGCCCGCGGACGCAAGAAGCAGCTGGGGAGGCGTCTGGCCAGCCGGCGGGAGAAGGGGAAACGCGGCCGGGAAGGGAGGCAGGAGAGCAAGGCCGAGAAGCAGAGGGCCGCCGACGGGCCGGCGGGGGGAGAAGAGGAGGAGGAGGCGGAGGAGGAACAGGAACGGGTGGGGTTGAACGAGCTGGGAGAGGAGCAGCGGGAAGAACCCGAGCCGAAGGGCCTGGAGGGTCCGCAGGGGCAGAAGCAGCGAGAGCTGGAGGTCGGCGACCTGCCGGGGCCTGAGGGCGAAGGGCCCAGGGAGCCGTGCACGTCGGCCTTGGGGGAGGAGGCGGTGGAAGAGGAGGAGGAGCGGAGTGTCGAGCCCGAAGAGGAGGAAGAGGAGCCGGGGAGAGGCCGATCGGCGGCGGAGGCCGAGCTGCAGCGAGAGCTGGGCCGGGCGCTGGGAGCCGAGGAGGAGGAGGAGGACCTGGGCGCGGCTCTGCTCGGCGACACCGACCTCGAGGTGTTGAGCGGCGGCGAAGTGGAAACGGAGCCCGGCAGCCCGGCTGACGTTGAGGGCGAGCGGAGAGAAGGGCTAGAGGAAGAGCGAGGGGCCGAAGAGCCGCAGGAAGCGAGGCACGGAGAAGGGGCGCTGGAGGCGCGAGGAGCACAGGAACACGGAGAGGTGGCGCTCGGACACTCGGAGCGCCGGGAGGGAGCCGGAGACGCGCTGATGGGAGAAGAACAACCGGAGGGTCCGGGGGAAGCCGAGCTGCAGCAAAGTGCAGCCGCACCATTCAACTGCAACACCCTCTCAAATTAGGACTGACGAATTGTTCCGCTACAGAAGTCGTTCTAAACATAAAATAGAAGCAAATATCCCAACTCTTAAATGCGTAATTTGTTCTTGAATAACAGATTTTTAATCATAATTAATATGTTCTTAAACGAGTGTTCTGCTTGTTCGAGTTCATTTCACATTTGCAATCAATCTGATTTCCTACTGTTTGTAGTACTTGCTGCGAATTGGTTGATATATTAATAAAATTAATTTCAATGTTTTTGGATGGTTGGAATTAGATTGTAGAGCAACCTTGGTAAGGGAATTAACAGCTACCAACAAACAAACACAAGTTATAGGAGTAGAATTAGGCAATTCGGCCCATCGAGTCTACTCCGCCATTCAATTATGGCAGACCTCATTTTCCTGTCTTCTCCCCATAACCTCTGACACCCGATCTAATCTAGAACCAGTGGAAGCATCCTTTCCACGTCCAGTATGGCTTTCATTATTCTGTAAATTTCAATGAGGTTTCCCCTCAACCTTCTAAAACTCCAGCAAGTAGAGGCTCAGTGCTGTCATATGCTCACCCCCTCATTCCTGGAATCATTCTTGTAAACTCCTCTGGACCCTCTCCAGAGCCAGCATATCATCAGATATTGGGCCCAAATTAATGCAGCCTACAATTTAATCTATGGCTAATAGTCAGTGTGGAGAATATTACATATAATCAACTTTAATAAACTAACTCAGGATGTTTCCAAAGTAGATAATCTAACCTCTTATTAACTAATAAATACAAATGGGTGCAATTAGACCAACCCTTAGAATGAATATACAGTGCTTTCAAGAGTTGTGTGGGAAAGAACTAGATGCTGGTTTAAATTGAAGGTAGACACAAAATGCTGGAGTAACTCAGCGGGGCAGGCAGCATCTCTGGAGAGAAGGAATGGGTGACGTTTCGGGTCAAGACTGAAGAAGGGCATCAGCATTTTGTGTCTGCTTTCAAGAGTTCCTTTTCGTGCCTTTTTTAATTCTAGAAGCACATATTTTTCATATTTTGGAGTACTGATGACACATAGTTGACCAATTCATAATAACATACTAGGTATTTTATAAACCTGTGAACCTGGATGACAATAGAGAAAATAAGCAAAAAAAACAAATGCCTGAGAAACTCTGGTGTTTGTGGAACCAAAAAGATGATTCATGTTGCAGGTCAAGTTTGATTTTTGACAACCAAGGACACTGGGTTTAGAGAGTAAGTACGCAATGATAGGGGAAGCTGAAATAGCCAGAAGCACAAATTGGCAGCAGTTTAAAAACATAAGTAGGCCAAGGCTGCTCCATTTAACAATATCAGATTACTGGCATGCAGAAATGGCAGTGTGAGAGGATAAGAGCATGTTTCACACAGGAACTGGCTCTCTGCCGAACATGATGGCAAATTATACTGATCCCTTCTTGAACATTATCCATATCACTACATATTCATGTGTTTAACAAAAATTATCTTAAATGCCACCATCATAACTGCTTCCACTACCACACCTGGCAGCAGTTTCCAGGTATCTAACACTAAAAAAAATCTTGCCCTGCATATCTTAAAACTTTCCCCATCAACCTTAAATCTATGACCTCTTGTATTTGACATTTCCACCCCGGAAAAAAGATTCTGACTATGCCTTGCAAAGATCTTATAGCTTCGCTCTAAGATCTTTGATGCCTTGGAAGCTATCCACCAAGGGAAGAGGAATTTTCTTGTGCATTACTGCTAGAGTTTTGAATATTATGGGAATCGGAGGACATAAGTTGCACCGAGGTGAAAGATCATTGTATGGCTTCTAATTAGCTTCACCCTTTTCACCATTTCTGAAAGCATTTTCGTTTTCATTCATGTTACTTATTATTCACTATAAAGTCATCTTGATGTCTAGACACAGAAAATGACCCCACAGTTATTTAACCAACAACTATAGGCCTAATTTAAACGTTACTTCTGACCAAATTATTTGGCTTTGCCTGTCTCTCCACTCCTCTTAGGAATATATCTGGTCTGCTCTTTGTAGGCTTTGCATTGCTCATTGTAACCATAATTTCTAGCTGTCGTTTTATCTTTGCAGAACAGGCCATGACTTGTGAACCACATTACATCCCATGCCTATAAATAGAACACAGAATAATATAGTACAGCAACAGGGTCTTAGGCCCACAATGTCTGCTGAATATGATGCTTAGTTAAACAAATCTGCCTGCACTTGATCCACATTTCTCCATTCCCTCTATGTTCATGCGCCTATCCAGTGTTCCATGCACTCACTACACTCTTAAAAAAACTTGCCCAGCATATCTCCTCTAAACTTTGCCCCTCTCACCTTAAAAGCTATGCCCCCTAGTTTTTGACAGCACCGCCCTGGGAAAAAAATTCTGTCTACTCTCTCTGTCTTATAATTTTATATATCTCCATCAGATCTCCCCTATCAAAGTTTGCCCAATCTTTCCTATAGCTAATGCCCTCTAACCAAGGCAGCGGCCCCATAGCGGAAGCGTTCACGTCGCGGGGCTGAAAACTGGAAGTATCCCGAGCTAATTGTGCTACCACCATCATCTATTGCAACAAGTGATGGCTCCCATTGATTGTCGTCGGAAGTTTGCGTCCTTTTCAGGACGGACGATGACAGCGATGTCAACATTTGAAACATGGAAGATGGACACGAAAGAAGACCAAGGCAGCATTGTGGCGTAAACTTCTGCACTTTTCTGCACCCCATATCCTTGCTGTAATTAGGTGACTAGAACTGCACACGCCTTTTAGCTGATAGGACATCACAGAGAACTCATCTGAATTCTAATATTTTCTGAATTCTACTTCGTAAAAGCAATAACATAATTCTTTTCCATAACCACCCAACCAAGAGAAACATTTATTTGTTGTTGGTTTACTTCACCAAAAGTTAAAATATTTTAGTGATTATTACTTGATGTATGTCAATGATTGCAAGCAAATTCTCAGTCTGAAAAAAATAAAACTTTCCAATAACCTTTTTTGGAAGTGTATGTTTGTGGATAGAATTAAAGCATTATGAAATTGAAGAATACACAGCTGACTAAATTGTCTAATTTAGATTCACAAATGATTATGAACTGAAGTGTAAAGGTGCTCCAGCAGCTTGGAATCCTAGAAAGGAAAAACAAACAAGATGAAGAAAATAATAACTTGCATTGAAATATTGGCATAAAACTTGCATGTAAATAATTGTGATTATAACAAGAATTATAACAATACCTTTTTGGGTTTGTCTTTGACAAGGTTAACCACGCCACATGTCTTTCATACTCGTTTCACTTTCCTCCGGCAAGCTGCGATCGCACCGCTATTGTCCACACAGATGCTTTCCCTTCTATTCCTGTGCCATTACCTTTGATGTTCAAATATCTTTCCTTAGCTCTCTCTTAGTTCCAATTCTGCCCTTTAGCAAATCATCTGAAAAAATAGTCATCTTCTAAATAAGCATCTGAGACTTCCTCATTAACATGCCTATTGGTTCTTCGATTGTCAAAGTGCTTGACTGGTACTCTGCACTATATATGCTGAAATTTTCTCCAATTAGATCATGGGAAGCTCAGAGCCATTATCACAAATTCTGTTTCCTCTCCATTCCCTGGCCACTAATTCCACAGCTTACGCTCGCAATTGTTTGAAAATGAATCAAAGTATTTGCCATGATATTGTCATATTTAACCCAGAGGTGAGTTTTGAACCACAAACCTTTGGATTCACTGACTTGACATTCCCATCTCTATCAATGTCCTGTTTTGTCTTTGTTTAACTTATCTGAAGCCGTGACCCTCATCCCAGCCTTGATAATTTTAAAATTAACAATTTAAATGCATTCTTGGCAAATCTCTCTCACACCCACCATATATTTGGAGCATTTGAAACGCAGCTGCCCTTGTATTTTGGCCCATTCACCCATCACCTAGTGCTAGCATCTGTAAAGCTTTAACTTCTAAAGTTGTTATGCTTGTTTTCAAATTTTCCTCCGACCTTTCCCTCTTTTCATATTATCTAGTGAGATAAATATATATTTGCTGAAAGCCTTTTCCTCCAAGTAGCACAAAGGACAATGTTTTGTCTTTGAGTCTTTAGTGACTAACTGAGAAATTCTATTTCCCTTCTAATTTCCCTGAAACATATTCTCCCCATCAATTCTCCACTCCCAGATTCTATGACACAATTACATATCTGGGACAATGTACATTGGTCAATTAACCCACCAACATACAGTTATGTGGGAGGAAACTGAATCTCCGGGGAGAACCTCGCTGAGATATCTGCTCTTCAGTCTGGTCTCTTTGTGGTTCCTGAATTGTTCTATCAATAGCATTTATGTCCTCAATAGCTGAGACCAGAACCCCAACACCCCTCCTCAAAACTACCTCTCTCCTCCTGTAAGGATTGGTTCTTTGACTAAACTTTTGTTCATCTCCCCTAACATGGCACAATGTTGAATCTTGTTTGATAACTATGCTGTGAACTGTGGTAAAGAATGTTTAGTTGGGTTGGAGGAACCATATAAACACGTTGTTATTGTCATTTATATGGAGTTTTATTAATAACTTTGGACTTCCCAAAGTGCATATAACTAATTTGGTACTTTCAAAGTGCAGTTACTGTTGTAATATAAGAAATAATTACTATTTTCATTATAAAACATTTCCTTAAAAAAAATAATTAATTGCATTAAAAACCATTGATGTGATGCTTTTTTAAATTCTAGAAATCCATCATATGTTGCCTTGTGAGCAAGCTGGCTCTTTTGCCTTTCAATGCAAAAACTTTGCCAAACACTATTTTGCATGCAGCCATCCATGCCCTTTAACAATTTACTATTCAATCAGCCTATCTGCCAATTGCCCTGAAAATGGCCTGGTGAATGGAATTGAAATGGTGACAGCATCACACAGTGTAGACCTGACCAAAACAGCCGACGAGGGCAGAGCTGTAGATGTTGTGTACATGGATTTCAGTAAGGCGTTCAACAAGGTTCCGCATGATAGGCTGTTCTGGAATGTTAGATTGCATGGGATCCAAGGAGAGATAGCTGAATGGATAGCAAATTGGCTCCATGGAAGGAAGCAGAGGGTGATGGTAGAAGGTTGCTTCTCGGACAGGAGGCCTATGACTAGTGGTGTGCCTCATGGTTCGGTGCTGGGCCCGTTATCGTTTGTCATCTACATAAATGATTTGGATGTGAACGTTCAGGGCAAGATTAGCAAGTTTGCTGATGATACAAAAGTTTGTGATACAAAAAGATAGTGAAGATGGGTGTTAAAGATTACAGCATGATCTGGATCGTTTGGCCAGATGGGCAGACAAATGGTTCATGGAATTTAATACAAAGAAGTGTGAGGTGTTGCATTTTGGGACATCGAACAAGGGCAGGACCTGCACAGTAATTGGTAAGCCTCTGGGTAGTGTTGTATAGCAGAGGAATTTAAGAGTACAGGTGTATGGTTCCTTCAACGTCGTGTTGCAGGTAAATAAGGTGGTCAAAAAGGCTTTTGGCTCTTTGGTCTTCCATCAGTCAGAGTATTGAAGTCAGGAGGTCATTTTGCAGTTGAGACCGCATCTAGAATATTGTGTTCAGTTCTGGGCACCACATTATAGGAAATATATTGTTAAGCTTGAAAGAGCTGAGAAAAGATTTACGAGAATGTTGCCAGGACTAGAGGGTGTGAGCAATAGGGAGAGGTTGTGTAGGAAAAAACTGTAGATGCTGGTTTAAATCAAAGATAGACACAAAATGCTGGAGCAACTCAGCGGGACAGGCAGCATCTCTGGAGAGAAGGAATGGGTGACGTTTTAGGTCTATAGAAGGGCCTCGACCCAAAATGCACCCATTCCTTCTCTCCAGAAATGTTGCCTGTCCCGCTGAGTTGCTCCAGCATTTAATGTCTACCTTCAAGAGGCTGAGTAGGCTGGGTCTCTATTCTATGGAGCGCAGGAGGATGAGGGGTGATCTTATAGAGATCTACAAAATCACGAGAGGAATAGATTGGGTAGATGCACAGAATCTCTTGCCCAGAGTAGGGGAACCGAGGACCATAGGACATAGGTTCAAGGTGAGGAGGAAAATAGGAATCCGAGGGGTAACTTTTTCACACAAAGGGTGGTGGATGTATGGAACAAGCTGCCAGAGGAGGTAGTTGAGGCTGGGACTATTCCATCGTTCAAGAAACAGTGAGACAGGTACATGGATAGGACAGGTTTGGAGGGATATGGACCAAGCACAGGCAAGTGGGACTTGTATAGCTGGAACATTTCCTTCGTCTGAAGAAGGGTTTCGGCCCGAAACGTTGCCCATTTCCTTCGCTCCATAGATGCTGCTGCACCCGCTGAGTTTCTCCAGCATTTTTGTGTAGCTGGAACATTGTTGGCCGGTGTGGGCAACTTGGGCCGAAGGGCCTGTTAACACACTGTATCACTCTATGACCCTATGTAGCTATATAAGATGAAGCAGTTCTACGGCTATGTGCGTTCAAATTTGCGTTTTTTTTTAACATTTTATGAAAGCTTCTTCCTCCTAGCAGCACAATGGATAATGCATGGAGACAAGGGATAATTGACAGCTCGTTCAACCTCTACGGGTTCTTCTAGCTTCCACTGCACCAATCAGCTGGATCCCGGTAGTCCAGCACATTGATCAAAACTTTTACGGGCAAAATCGAGCTTTGGGAAGATTACAGCGAATCTGCAAAACGTGCGGAGCAGTTCGTGGATGTGGACTCCGGATTCACAACATTAGCTCGCTCGTTCAAAAACATCTGGAAAGAGATCCGCGACAGACTTTGTACGGAGAACGTCTGACTCAGGTAAACGAATTCTTCATCCCCCGATGTTACATATAATTAGGCATAGAGCGAGTATATTTTCCAGTCTTACGTTCATTTGCAACAATCGCTTCGAAGCTATAGGTCGGAATCAGCAGTTGTGAGATGACTTTGTTGCTCTGACAAGTCTTTGTTCCAGCCGTCCTTAAATTGTCATCAATGTGAAGGCTATTTTTCAAAGTTGGTGGCAGAGATCTGGCAGTAAATGCGTTCGTCCGAGTGGGGTGGATATTCGGTTACTACGTTAGGCTAAACAGGTTTGCTCTCTATTTTGAGAGGCGCCTGAATAGACTGGAATGCGCAAAAACCTGTTTACAAATTAAAAGCTGCAGTTCTCTGTCTAAAATGTAAATGGTGATTATTTGTTATTCAAATATTATTTACCAAGAACCCTGATCGTGCAAACGCGGACCAGATCAGGAAACATTTCCAGCGTCCGAAGTTTCCAAGGTTTGGGATTGTCAGGAAAAACAGTTTTTTTTCTCTGAAATATAATCCCTTTGTGTAATTGTTCATTTATCTCAGCAAAAGCACTTTCATATGAATAGCCAATATACAAGCAGGAAATAATGCACAATGCGTTTTGCACAAATAGCCTCCGATATTTCCTATTGTGTCCCATGGAGCACAGGTTGATTTTTCCATCTGATGGTTTATTGCCAGAGACTCTGTAGGTTTCAATCCATCATATTTTACTGCACTTCAATCCGACTAAAAATCCTGCGTTTACCCTTCGCACCATATATCATCTTGTTTGATAATACAATTTTTTTTTTGTTATAGTATGCATAAAGTAATTTCAACAGTTTTTATTTAGCTGCTTTTTACATGTTTGCTCAGTGCCAAAACCTGAAGCCAAAGATCTGATCAGTGATCAGTACTTGCACAAGGATTGGGTGGTGGAGGTGAGATGACCTCAGTAATAAATGATGGAACGTCGTTTAGATTCATTGGTAGGAACTGTTGAAAAGTAAAATTTGTGCGGACAAATGTAGAGTCAGTGTCTGCAAAAGTTTGAGTTGGGATAGAATTTTGCACATTTCTCAACAATGCCCATGGTCGTAAGCCAAGAGACAGTGTATGTCAGTTTCTCATATTAACATCCCAATGTCCGGAACACTGCCAACTGGATAAATAGTGTAAAACCACGGATGCCTTTAGTTGCTTTGAATGTGCGCTCTGTACCCATGCATTGCCAAACAAAACTCACAAAAGAGTATTTTGATAGATAGGGACAGTCAGGTTGCATTGATTAGTATTTTCAATTTCTACAGGAGCGAAATAGTTTGAATTGGATGGGCGTCACTTTTACACTTCACTCAATTTTATCTCCATAGGTTCGTCATTCTTCACCCCTTCTTGGTTCGCCAATCACCTGCCTTTTGCTTCTTTCTCATCCCTTCCCATCTCCTCTTTATACTAGCTATCTACCCTCTCCACTATTAGTTCTGATACAGAGTTTCAACCCAAAACATTCACCATTCCTTTCCACCCCCAGATACTGCTCAACCCACTGATTACCTCCAACAGATTGAAGTCTAAATCACTACCATCGCCTGTTCTATGTTTCAACAAATGTCAACAATTCCATCATCTGATTTAAATAGCATAATAATGATTTGGCACATCTCTCTCTTCAGGTCCTAAAATATTTCAATTGAAAAAATGTTCATGCAATAGAAATATATTAATGCATTTGAGGGGAAAAAGAGGGATTATTTTGCACCCTAGATACTTTCTATATATTGTAAACATTTAATAGTAATTGAAAATAAAAATAACTGCAAATGCTGGAAATCTTTGAAAATAAATAAAAATATAAAATTCTGGAATTACTCAGCAGGTGAGGTCGCATCTGTGGGAAGAGAAACAAGGTTAACATTTTGAGTTGAAGACCCTTTGTCAGAAAAAAAAGTAAAAGTGATAGTGTGCTTTTAATGGTAGTAATAGTTTTTTGCAAAAAATTGCTGAAGAACCAGCAGGAGACAAATATTTCAAAAAGTTTGGTTGTGGAGGTGGAATATGAGGAAGATGGACAAACCAAACAAGCTATAGCCGCACCTCGCTCACTCTGCATGTTATCAGTGAGTTTACCAGATAAACTTGTTGAAAATCCACCAAAGTAAAAAAAGTCAAGTAAGAGAGTCAAGAGTGTTTTATTGTCATATGTCCCGGATAGAACAATGAAATTCTTACTTGCAGCAGCACAAGAGAATATATAAACATAGTACAATATAAACCATATAATAAATGAGCAAAAAAAGTTCAGTGTGTGTATATATACACTCACGCATATGTACACATAAAAAAACCCCCAATAATAGTGCAATAATAGTCTATGTAGTTCAGAGCTTATTGAACTCTCTTGAATCTTGAATCTTTAATAGCCTAATGGCTGAAGGGAAGAAGCTGTTCCTGAATCTGGATGTTACAGTTTTTCAGGCTCCTGCTCATTTATTATTTTGTCTTTTTTATTATTCCATGTCCTTGCAACATTTTTACAACCAATTATTCCTTCAATGCAATGGATCAAATTGAACATCTGTCTGGATTTTAATGGGGAATGATTAATGGAAAGTGTGAGGCACTTTAACATCAGTGATATCAAACCATGGACCTTGTCTCCATGCTCCAAAATATCTGCTCACTTGATACAAGTACAAGCATGATCCAGCACCATAGGAGTGGTTGCACATGTCAAAATTCTTCCACTTTAGGATATTTGTTGTATATCACCGCAGGCGCCTAGTTTGTAAGTGCCTTGAATCATATGAATTCAAATTGATTCTGTTGACAGTGGCTGCAAACAACAGAAGTTGTGGAGGAGGGAAAGGTCACTATCAACTACTTTGGGATTTCTTTGTTTGCCGAAGTTTGTCAGTAATGATAGTTTCATGGTGTAATAATAATTAAAGGAAATGTTGCAGGGGATGGGTTTTGGAGGAAATTGTAAGAGGGGGTGGGAAATAAGGTACTCCAAGTGATCCATTTTTGCTCTAACACAAGGGAAGTAAAAAGATTTCCTGGTATAAATTCCTTTTGTTTTTGGCTGCAAATCCTGCTGTTGTCAGCTTGTGGGCAAAGTTGTAATGGCTATGCTTCTTAGACCACAGTTAATGTGGCAGATGGATGATGAGATGGTCTGAAAGTTAAAATGTTGGCCTGCGATCTTTATGTCTTTTCTGAAGGGGATGTTGCAGCAGAAGAGAGTCTATTGCATGGTTTTATCTTAAAATCAATCAATTTCTGTCAGGTGACTGGGTTAGAATCAAATAATAGCAGATTTAGAATAGCAACAATAATGGTGGCAAAAATATTAGCATTGCCAAATCCAGGAGTGTACTCTATCCCTCATTATTGAGCTCACTACATAGTGACTAAAATTTCCAACATCAAATTAGGAATTCAATGCCTTCTCTACCTTTTACACAACTCTCATCATCATTAATATTCGGGTAGTTACAAGCATTTCTGCACCAGTGCTTCTGCAGATCAATAATTTGTTCATACACTTGCTCACCCATCTCTCTTGGACTGAGTGGAAGTCCATAGAACAGTGCCAACAGCTGCAGAAGGGTCTCGACCTGAAATGCCATCCATTCCTTCTCTCCAGAGATGCTGCCTGTCCCGCTGAGGTACTCCAGCATTTTGTATCTATCTATGGTTTAAACCAGCATCTGCAGTTCCTTCTTGCACAAACAGTGTGGTTACTGCTTTATTGTTCTTTAGTTCAACTCTCATTAAATCATAATGAATCTTGCTGGATCCAGCTATCATCTTATTCTCCACTAATTAATTGGTCTAACCAAATGTTGTGAAGCCATTTTAAATTGCCCTACAGATTAAAACCAATGATTCTGTAAAGTTATTTAAGCATTCATTTTGAAAATAAGCGAATAACAATTATGGAGAAAAGGCACAAAATGCTGAAGTAACTCGGCAGTTCTGGCAGCCTCGCTGGAGAACATGGACAGGTGATGTTTTGGATTAGGACCCTTCTTCAGACGGATTGAGGGGTAGCAGGAAAGAATGCTGGAAGAAAGGAGGGGCAGGACAAAGCATGGTTTGTAATAGGTGACACAGGCGAGGGTGTTTTTTGATAGGCAGATTGATGAATAAAAGCCAGAGATGAAAAGACCGGTGTGAGCCCAAAATGTTTAAGAATTGTGAATTGTTAAGATTGGGAATAGAAACGTTGCGAATTGTTTAGCCCGTGGAAGGGAAGCAGGTGGAGGGGGGAGGAGGAGAGGAAAGACCTTGCAAGTCAGCCAGGTTTCAGGGGAGGAGAGTGGAGGGTGGAGGGTGGGAATCGTGGGGGAGAAAGAAGTGGAGGAAAGGTGTTGTATGTGGGTTAGTCACCGGTACCTAAAATTGGAAAATTCAATGTTAATACCATAGGGTTGCAAGCTGTCCAAGCTGAATATGAATAAAGATTATGGAGCTGTTTCATGCAATGAGTGACAGGAACATGCATCTTCTGAGCCTTATTCAATTATGTTCAATTATGACTTCTCCTTATGCCAGAAATGTAACATTTAAAATGGAGGGAGGATTAAGGGTGTTTTCCGCTCACAGTAACAGGGAAACAACGCAAAAAGATTGATATGTTTGTGTGCCCAAAACACTCAGCCAGACAGAGTTCATTGACATTGCATGGAAAATGTATGACTATATTAGGAACAGTTTAGAAAAAATTTAGGTGGCTGGATCTTATTTATAATCATCGTCTAACTCATGACCCACTTCTAGCTGAAGGAAACAGTGAACAAAATTGAAAGAAAGTTATGTATTTAGTAAAATTAAAAATTGTGATGTTGCTGTTCTTCCATATCTCAGCATCCGGATCCTCCACCAACTTGGATGCCTATATAACAACTATGCATTATGCGGGTGTTTAAAGATGAACTATTTTAAAGAGGTGATAGTGTCAGATTTGAAAGCAAAAAAGACTGTATCTGAGGGGAGAGCACAGTTAATAATATCTGTTGACATGGAGATGGAGTGGGAGGTGTGTGGTCAGTAATTTAGTGGGATTAAAGTTATAGGAGTAGCATAGTCAAGATGTGTTCAGAAAGAGCATGAAGGAAAGATTCAGAGAGAAAGAAAAGAGGGTGCACATTGGGGATCGTGCATGGAGGAATATTAGAGGAAGTTTGCTTCATGGGCTGGGGTAAAGGGGGAAGTGGCGTAGGCACCCAAATCAGATAGAATAATTTTTAGTCTCAAAGAAGTTCATGAACGGACTAGACATGTGCTGCCTATCTGAGTCATCTGGGAATCAGTTCCGTTGCTCTGCTCTGGACTTTTTCCAAGGTCAGCAGGCACTCGTATGAAATGAAAAAAATAACTGTGGTGCTGTGCAATGTGCAAAACACTGAAAGCTATTGTTGACTCACTTGGTGTAATCATCCTTGGCAACAACTTTCTGTTCAACATGGTGAGGCCTCTAATTGTTAGCTTTGGTATTATGACTGAGATCACAGTTCTGAATAAATTATACTTAATATAGGTACAGTGAATTCCTTCTTCAGAATTACATTTCTGATTTCAGTAAAGACGGTATTAAATTAAAAGGTAAAATTTAAAGCACAGCATGTTTCATTGAAACTATTTTCTTTCCTCTATGTAATTTGTGAATGTGCCTTAGACTGTGATTTATTCACTCATGCACAAGAGCGTCTTCATTTAAAGGGAATCTGATTCCCCTCTTTTCGACAATTGTTCTGTATTTAACAATTCTAGCCCCAAACACAGGTTTTTTTTTAACGACACAAATTAATTGTCACTGTAGTTACCTTGACAACTATTACAAAAAATAATTATATCATTGAGTATTTTTGGAGGGAAACCCAGCATGTTTTTGTAATGCAAGACCTAACTGAGAATTGGAGTACATGAAAAGTCACAGGAAAATAATGTAAAGAAAAACAACAAAGCAGATATCTGTAACCTGTATGGTCTTTGAGACATGCACATTGGCCTGAGAACCAAAGAAATATAGGAGAATGTGTGGGTCAGAGATGATAGAAAACTGCAGATATGATAAGTAGATTTTGATTAATTTAAAAGTAAATAACAAATCAGAAAAAAATTGCAAATGCTGGACATATGAAACCAAAAAGAAAATCCTGGAAACACTCAGTTAGTGCAAGTGCGGACACTGCGGCCTGCCGAGGATGGGCAGAAAAGAGGCGGTCGGGTCGAGGAAATGTTGCGGTAAGGTCGTCGGGCCAAGGACAGGTGGATGGGCCGTGGAGAGGTGGTTGGGTTGCGCTGCCGGAACAAAGAGGGATCCGGCAGGGGGCTGCCAAAAATGAAGATGGTCCTGGCGGGGTGAGGGTGGGGATGCCCAGAAGGACGAGGGACCAACATGAATCTAATGTGTACGTTTGTAACTTTGTCGGTGCCGGGAACGTGGCGGCTCTTTGTGTACTTTGTGTATTGTATGCAAAACAAAGAATTTCACTGTAACTAGGTTCATGTGATAATAAAGTATCATTGAATTGAATAGTTGGGCAGATTCAGATTAATTTATTGTCATATAGACCAGGGTGCAATGAAATTCAATGTTCACATACAGTGTACACGGTATATGTAACAGTAATAATAAATACAACAGTGAATGCAAAACAGCAGAATTGGGCCAGATTGCAATTCAAGTAGTGTAGAATATTAAAGTGCAGTAAAAGGGTTTCCCCAAAGAGATAGAGTTAAGATTAAGAGTATACAGCAACATCTTAGGAAGGGTGTGTGAAAGAGGTAACTGGATCAGGAGTTTGATAGGATTGGAGAAGAAACTGTTCTTAAGTGTGGACATCCGAGCGTTCAATCTCCTGCATCTTTTCCCAGAAAGTAGCTAAAGGAACAGGGACAGGCCAGAGTGTCAGACTGACATCTGTGATGATGGTTCCAACCTTCCTGGTGTAGTGCACCATGAAGATGGACTGGACGGAAACAAGTGACGAGCCTTTGATGGACTGGGCTGAATTCACCACTTTCTGCAGATTCAGATGGTCAAGAACCGAGCAGCTGCCAAAAAAGGCTGAGATGCATCCCATCAAAATACTCTCCATAGCACGTCTGTAAAAGTTCAAGAGAGCCCTTGTGGACATGCTGAATCTTCTCAGATGCCAAGAATGTAAATAGACTGTTGTTCTTCCATGATCACTGGTTCAGTCTGAAGGGGTCAGGTCAGTTTGTCGGTGTTATGGATGCTTAGAAACTAGAATCTGTTGATCATCTCTGCAGCAGATCTGATGATGAGGGCAGGGTTGTGTTTACTCCTCTCTTCCTTAGGTCAAAAACTAAAGGGCCTGGCCCACTGAACGAGGTAATTCAAGAGTTCTCCCGAGTTTTCCCCGATTCGAACTCGGAGAATGTCCGTAGCGGGTCCGTAGGAGTTTGTGGATGTCTCGTAGCGGCTCGTACGAGTAAAAAATAACAATTTTTTTCATCACAAGTATTTTTTTAGTTTGTTTCTGAGTTTGCCGGGTTTCCCGAGTACGTACCGTTAGCATTACAAGCCACTACGGGACATTCACAAACTCCTATGGACCCGCTACGGACTTTCTCCGAGTTCGAATCGGGAAAACCCGGGAGAACGCTTGAATTACCTCATACAGTGGGACAGGCCCTTAATTCTTTCACCTTGTTGATATTAAGGGTTAGATTGTTGTCCTAACACCATGACACAAGGTTTCTGTACTTCTGACTCATCATTATTGTTGATCTGGCCAACAACAACAGTGTCATTTAAAGTTTGAGTTGTTATTTTACTTATCCACACAGTCATGGGTAGAGCAAGGGACTGAACATACAAACCTAAGGGGCATCAGTGTTGAGGGTCAGTGTGAAGAGATGTACCTTTAACTGTTCAGGTCTGAACCATTTGTCAGTCAGAGAAAGAGAGAAAGCAAGTTATTTTTCAGGAGCAGAGAGGGTGGGAGTGGGATAGGCACAACAGAGAGAATAATAATAATAATAATAATAATAATAATAATAATAATAATAAATTTTATTTATGGGCGCCTTTCAAGAGTCTCAAGGACACCTTACAAAAATTTAGCAAGTAGAGGAAAAACATGTAAGCGGAATGAAATAAATAGTAGAGACATGACTAGTACACAAATTAAAGACAGAATTCAATTCAAAACACACTATGAGGCAATTCAAGCACAGATTAAAAGGGAGGGGGATGTGGGGCTAAGGATAGGCAGAGGTGAAGAGATGGGCCTTGAGGCGGGACTGGAAGATGGTGAGGGACACGGAATTGCGGATCAGTTGGGAGAGGGAGTTCCAGAGCCTGGGAGCTGCCCTGGAGAAGGCTCTGTCCCCAAAACTGCGGAGGTTGGATTTGTGGATGGAGAGGAGACCGGCTGATGTGGATCTGAGGGACCGTGAGGGTTGGTAGGGGGAGAGGAGGTCAGTGAGAATGTCACTAATAGGGTGAGACCAATTGAGTTAAAACAACTGTAGGGAGGAACTGCAGATTCTGGTCTGGAGAAGGGTCTCGACCCGAAACGTCACCCATTTCTTCACTCCAGAGATGCTGCCTGAGTTACTCCACCATTTTGTGTCTATCTTTAAGTTAAAACAACTATTGGTAGTTGTTAGAAGCACAATATGCTTCTATGTTTGTTTTGTGTGTTTATATTAGTGAGAATGGGACCTATCCAGTAATCCAGGCTATTATTACGACGCACAGCTGAAGAACGTAAGGTGTTTCTAACTGCCAACATTTTTATTAACTAATTTGGCATCACCTAACAGATATATTCCCTTTGTGCTACCCCTTCCTCCCTCACTTTCTCGGCTACAGAAGCTAAACCTCTTTTCTTTATTTTCCAGTTCTCATGAAACGTCTCAAATCTGAAACATTGACTGTTTGTCTTTCCACAAATGCTGCCTGACCTACTGGCTAATTCCAGCATTTCCTGTTTTTGTTAAAGAGTCAACTTTTGAAAATAATTATGATATGTGGACAGGAAAAGCAATAGTCTTGGTGGACCAAATGTTTTGCAGAAACAACTGAAAGATGTGAACTCTTGGCTATGTCTGAGTGGAGCCTGGGAAGGAGATGAAAGGTAGAGGCTGCAGCAGAGGCTTTCAATCTTAAACCCTGAACTTAACGTATCCCAGTGATGAGACCGAGACAGATTTGGGATGGATCGCACATTGTGACCCTTCTGAGTTAATTCTTCACTGAAGTCCACAGAGAGTTAAAGGAGATGTGTTTGAAGGGGGCATCAGACCTACAGAGCCATTTTCCCTCAGAAGACCAGGTTAAAACAGAGTGTTACTGATGAAGCCTCTCAAACTTGCTGAAGGTGGGAATGTTGGTGAGAACAGAAGGAAAGAACCTTAAGAAAAAAGAGAGTAGCGGAGAAACAATGTTTTCAGTACATTCCTAAATTAGTGATTGGTTGGTGCTAGAGTAGAATGACCTCCAATAGCGATAAACATGGTCTAGGCAGGTCTGGGTTTAAATGACTAAACCTATGTCCACTTAACACACACAAGACAGAAATTAAGCTGATGTTAAGAGGAGTGACAAAGATAAGAGAGACGGTTTTATGGGAACAAAAAGTTCAGCAATGCAGGTGGGGCATGTCTGAACCAATTCATGGCAAAATGGAGTATTACAGTGCAGTGTGTTTGATATTCTGACAGTACAATAGTCACTTATTAACTAATGAGAGTATTTCATTAAACAAAAGTACAGTTGAGAGGTGCAGATACAAAAGAAAGTGCAATTGAAACATAGTCATAGAAATAACCAGTTGGCCACTGTGTTAATGCTGATATTTTTTCCTCTCTACACTAATTCAGTTTGCTACCATTTAGTCTAATTCCATGCCTATTTAAGTGCCCATCTAAATGTCCATTAAACATAATGATCGTATCTGATTTCACCGCCTTTTCTGCTAGCAAGTTCCAGATATCAAAAGTATTGGAAAAAAAAACTATCCCCACAAATCCCCTTAAAAACTTACTTTGCTCACCTTAAATCAATGCCTTTTTTAAAAATACCAAACGGAAGTCATCCAATCCAGGCTGCATCCTGGTAAATCTCCTCCGCACTCTCTCCAGCACAACCACTTCCTAGACGGTGGCAGCCAAAACTACATACAATACTCCGTGAAGTCGTACGACTGTTGTAAATTTGCAATGTTGCATTAACCCAACTTTTGTATTCTATGTGTTGGTTTCAGAAAGAAGCATGCCATATGCCTTCTCAATTTGTGAGGTAAACCTGTTTCCAATTGTAGAGAACTCTGGACCTGTATACCAGTCTGATAATTCACCAACATTCCTTAGCGCCCCATCATTTATTATATAATTCCACCTCTATTTGTCTTCCTAAATGCACCTCACATTTACTCCATTATGCCACCCAACTTTCCATCCAATTGCTGGCCTGTTGTAGCTTTGGACAACTTTCCTCGCTATCTACACCACGACCAACATTTGTGTCGTCTATACTAATATAACTAATCATACCCCCTACATTCACATCCAAGTCATTGACATATCTCACAAATAATAAGCCCAGAACTAATACCAACAGTATACAATTGTTCACAGACTAAGATGGGGGAGGGACGCAGAGAGAGAGGGGGGATGCAAGGGATCATTGAAGCTAGAGAAATTAACATTCTCGACACTGGGTTTTAGTCCCACCCTAGCAGTTGTACTAGTTTCACTGTCATCCTGCTGAGTTTCAATGTTTATATCACTCGTTATCACCTCTCTCACAGCCAACAGTGGGCCATTGTGGGCTCCACCTTTCCTTGATCACGTTGTTGGGTATGACTTGTCCTTTTGCATACCTGTCGTTCATTTGTTCTTTGTACCTTTTCATACCTCCCGTTTCCCTCTCCCCTGACTCTCAGATTGAAGAAGGATCTGGACCTGAAACGTCACCTATTCCTTCTCTCCCGCCTGACCCGTTGAGTTACTCCAGCTTTATGTGTCTGTATTCGATGTAAACCAGCATCTACAGTTTCTTCCTAAACATAATCAAAGATCTGTCCCACCCTGGTCATTCTTTCTTCTCCCAGATCAGGCCAGGCAGAAAGTACAGAATCTTGAAGTGCACGCCACCAGTCTCAGAAACAGACTCCCCCCCCCCCCCCCCCCCCCCCCCCCCCCCCCCCCCCCCCCTCTGTTATCAAGGTTCTGAATGGTGCTTCAATAAGTTAGAATACAGCCCTGATTCTCCTCTACCACATTGTATTAGACTTTGTCTCTAGAATTGTTATGCTACAATGCTCAGAACTCTATTCTACACTCTGTACCTTTCCCTTTGCGTTACCTATTGCACTTGAACTTGAATTTGGCTTGATTGTATTCATGTATGGTATCTGATTTGATTAATAGCATGCAAAACAACGCTTTTCATTGTTCCTTAGTACACATGACACTAATAGTAAACCTAAACTTAAGTGTCCTTCTTGCCTGCTT
This sequence comes from Leucoraja erinaceus, assembly GCF_028641065.1. Lineage (NCBI taxonomy): Eukaryota > Metazoa > Chordata > Chondrichthyes > Rajiformes > Rajidae > Leucoraja > Leucoraja erinaceus. The sequence goes on along the minus strand of NC_073402.1, from coordinate 16,501,544 downwards.
CATTGTCTGCCTTGAACATCCTTCATCATTTCTATTTCTGCATGAATTGCAACTGGTGGTAGAGTAATAGAGTGATAGAGATAGAGGATAGGTGACGTTTTTGTTTAGGACCTTTCTACAGACTCTTCTGCAGGTCACGACCCAAAACATCACCTATCCATGCTCTCCAGGGATGCTGTCTGACCCGCTTAGTTACTTCAGCACTTGGTGTCTTTCTTTTGTAAGCTAGCAATTGCAGTACCTAGTTTCTATATGTCAAAGGTAAGGGTTTACTGTGGGACTGAGAACGGTTGCTTCAGATTAACATGTGTTTTCCAGATGTGGTTTAATTAGAACGTATGACACAGTGAGAGGTTTTGACTCCAGAAATACATGCACTAGAGTCTGTGGTGTAAACTTATAAAAAACTAAGTTCAAGCAAATTATTTTGTCCAAAGGATTTTTTCCCTTTCATTAAGCAAGTAACCCGACACTATGATAATCTGATGTCAAGAGTTCAGAATGAGTCCCTTCTAGACTTCCTGCTAATGTTTCTAAAGCTCCACATTATTAAATTGTTGAGCACAATTTCCTGTTTAAATAGACATTGATTGTAAGCAAGCAATTATTTATGTGGGCGCATGCCAGCCAATCTGCAATCAGCTCCTTGTCTTTTTATGTTTTTTCCATTAAAAAATGAATCTGACGTGCTTTTACAGTTTCCAAATATGCTCTGAAGGTTTCCTGTGTTTTATCCTGCTCCTCTCATAATAGAAGATCTGAAAAGAAGTAAAATTACTGAGGGGTGGGAAGGGAAATGCCCCAATAGATCTATATTGCACGCAAAACTGGCGAGGGAAGGTTCCAGAAAAAATAATAAAATATTTTAAATATCAAGACTGTTCATAATTTTGTTTTTCCACCCTCTCTTATTTGACCTCAGCCTCTACTCCCAGTGATCACTACACTTAATCTTGTCAACATCTTCCGCCAGCTTGTTATTTTATTGGAAACACAAAATCTGGAGTAACAGAGCAGGTCGGACAGGCAACATTTCAAGTGAAACCCTTCAGATGGAAGGAAGTTCCGACCCGATACATCGTTTGTCCAGATGCTGCCTGACCCGCTGAGCTCCTCCAGCACATTGTGTTTTGATCAAAATTCCAGCATCCGCAGTTTCTTGTGTCTCATTGTTATTTTATTTGACTAATGCCATCCAGCTCCACCGATCAATCGGAGGTAGGCAAAACTGCTGGAGAAACTCAGTGGGTGCGGCAGCATCTATGGAGCGAAGGAAATAGGCAACGTTTCGGGCTGAAACCCTTCTTCAGACTGATGCAGGGTGGGGGGTGGGAAGAAGAAAGGAAGAGGAGGAGCCAGAGGTCTGAGGGAGAGCTGAGAAGGGGAGGATCAATCTCTATCGATCAATCTTTATCGGTTGCCCATTGAATCCATAAAAATGAGATCAATTATAATTTGATTGCAGGTAATTCTAATGATAGGCTGACAAGCCAAAAAGGGATCCTGGTGAATAACTTCCATCCCTTACAAACATCTCATTGCCTTGGTACAACAACAAATATTGGTTCAATGCAAACATTAATGATAAGGGGCTCATTCTCAAATCTAGCTTTAGTCTCTTCACATTCATCTGAGGCAATACTTTCTTTTGAGCACCTCACTCAATCACTTTTCTCCGTCAGTATACCTTTAAAATCATCAATACTTGTTTACTGCCTCCCATCAGTGTCATTGCTAATGCCATCTTTTAGTTTGCTTCCTCCTCTTTACTGAGCATCCTTGGTCATTTCTGCCATTGACACAAATCCCCCCCTTCTCTTCTGCTTTAGCAACACTGCGCTCTTCACTGCCCAAGCACTATCTTTGAGAAACTTCTCAGTCTCATTATTTTTCACCATCTCCCCTGGGATCTGAGACAATTTCTGATCACTGCCTTATATCCATTTTTAGCTGTAATTGTCTATCCAGTTTAAACACCATCTACATATTTAATCTCACTATTGTACAGGGTCTTGGTGAGACCACACCTGGAGTATTGCGTACAGTTTTGGTCTCCAAATCTGAGGAAGGACATTATTGCCATAGAGGGAGTGCAGCGAAGATTCACCAGACTGATTCCTGGGATGTCACGACTGTCTTATGAAGAAAGACTGGATAGACTTGGTTTATACTCTCTAGAATTTAGGAGATTGAGAGGGGATTTTATAGAAACTTACAAAATTCTTAAGGGGTTGGACAGACTAGATGCAGGAAGATTGCTCCCGATGTTGGGGAAGTCCAGGACAAGGGGTCACAGCTTAAGGATAAGGAGGAAATCCTTTAAAACCGAGATGAGAAGAACTTTTTTCGCACAGAGAGTGGTGAATCTCTGGAACTCTCTGCCGCAGAGGGTAGTTGAGGCCAGTTCATTGGCTATATTTAAGAGGGAGTTAGATGTGGCCCTTGTGGCTGGGGGGATCAGAGGGTATGGAGAGAAGGCAGGTACGGGATACTGAGTTGGATGATCAGCCATGATCATATTGAATGGTGGTGCAGGCTCGAAGGGCCGAATGGCCTACTCCTGCACCTAATTTCTATGTTTCTATGTTTCTATTCCATTCTGAGGTTCCGAACCTGCTTCAAAAAGCCCACTTATTATCCCCATGCCGAGGAAGAGTAAGGCAGCGTGCCTTGATGACCAGTGTCCATTGGCTCTGATATCCACCATCATGAAGTGCTTTGAGAGACTGGTAATGGTGCACAATAACTCCAGCTTCCCAGCCAGTCTTGATCCACTGCAATTTGCTTACTGTCGCAACAAATCAATAGCAGACACCATCTCCGTGACTCAAAACTCATTTCTGGAACACCTAGGCAATAAAGACTCCAATGCTAGACTCCTACTTATTGACTATGTCTCTGTCTGTAACACCATAATCCCATCCAAACTCATCTCCAAACTCTGGGACCTAGGAATCAGCTCCCCTCCTCTGCCAATGGATCATTGGCTTTCTGACACACAGACCACATTCATTGAGGATAGGTGATAATAACTCTTCCACAACAACTCAATACCAGTACCCCCAAAGGACACATTCTCAGTCCCCTTCCACCCCCCCCCCCCCCCCCCCTATATACACTCATGACTGTACAGCCACATATTGCTCTAATTTCATCTACAAATTTGCAGATGACACCACTGTGGACAGCCGGATCCTGAACAATGACGAGACAGGAAGTAGATTCAGAACTTTGTGACATGGTGTCAGGACAATAACCTCTTTCTCAGTGACAGCAAGGCGAAGGAAGCTAGTTATTGACTTCAAGGAGTGTGTTGAAGCCAATGCCCCAAACAGCATCAATGGTGTGGATGTAGAAATGGTTGAGAGCTTTAAGTTCCTTGACATTAATATTACCAATGATCTGTTGTGGACCAACCACATTGATGTGACAGCTAAGAAGCTTCTACTTCCTGAGGAGACTAAGGAAATTTGGCATGTCTCCAGTGACCCTTGCAAACCTCTACAGATACTCCATAGAAAGTATGCTCATGGGATCCATCGCAGCTTGGTGTGCAAACAGCTCTGTCTAAGGCTACAGGGGATTGCAGAGTGTTGTAGATGTAGACGTAGACTAGTTCATCTCACACACACCAGACTTCACACCACTGACTCCATCTACACTTCATATTGCCTCAAATAAACAGACAACATATGAAAGACCTGTTCCATAACGGTAATTCCTTCTTCTCCCTGTTCCTGTCCATCAGAAGGTACAGAAGATTGAAAGTGCCCACCACCAGACTCGGGAACAGCTCTTCCCCTCTGTTATCAGGCTTCTGAAGGGTTCTTCCATTAGCTAGGGATTCACCTCAACCCCATTGAGGAAATTCATTGGATTTTATCTAAAGAACTGATGCCCTACAATGCTGAGAATTATATTCTGCATTCTGTATTTTCCCCTTTGCTCTTCCCTATCATAGTTGAGTTTGAACTGATTGTATCTATGCATGGTACTTATCTGGTCTATTTGGATAGATGCAAAAACAAAGTTTTTTACTGTATCGCGAACATGTGGATAATAATAAACCTAAAAGCTAAAACTTATTTCTCCAACTTGTCCACAAGCCCCGTGGAGCACGTGACCTTTTAAATAATATGTGCTTCCATTTACTTTAAAGTAGCAAATTAATAAGGCAATTAATAGGAGCATTATCAGACAAGAAATGAAATTAACTAAAGGAAGTATCAGAAGGAATACATAAAAGCTAGGTTTCTAGATTACAGGAGAATCAAACAGGAAGACAGAGATCCAAAGAGGTTTTTAACAGGAATTCAGAATCTTCGGGGCATGAGGGTTAATTCGCTGGTGGAACAATGGAATCAGGTATGATCAAGATTTCTGAATTGGATGAGTAGTGGACGTTTAAAGACTTGGGGAGCATCGAGGTCAAAAACAGGGTGAGGATTTCAAAATTGGGCAATAGTAAGCTAACCGTGATCACATCTAATGTGAGAATGGAAATTGGTGGTGTGAGTAGGGAGGTGGGTTTAGGTCAGCTCATATTTGTAAAGGGTAAAAGATGAGAGGAAGAACCTAGGAAGCATTTGAACTGGAGGTAAAAGAGACTTGGATAAGAATTGTAGGAAATGTGGAGGAAGGAACTGCAGGTGCTGGTTTAAACGGAATTGTAGGAGAGATGGATTGAGTCTGGAAGGAAATGGGCAAAGTTGCAGTCGTGGAAATAAATGTTTTTATGATGTGTCAGAGTCGTTGGCTAAGCAAAGGAATTTGTTGTGTGGGCTTTCACAATGTTTAAGTGAATAGACATATTATAAACATGAACAAATAAATAAAGGGGAGGAGAACGTCTGTTGTTTAAGAAAACAATGTCTACTTTGATTGTAACTGCAACTGAATTCCAGTAAACATTCAATCCTTGCTTATCAAGAATATCCTTTCCTTAAAAATATTTAAAGATTCTTGCCTCCACCAAAAAGTTCAAAGGATTCACAACTCTTCGAGAGAGTATATTTTGCCTCATCGGTGTTACACATGCAACCGCTGATTTTTAACCAGTGATCCACAGTTTTAGATTCTCCCACAACACACATCTATTCACAATGGCAGGCAGTGACTAGTGGGGTACCGCAAGGCTCAGTGCTGGGACCCCAGCTATTTACAATATATATTAATGATCTGGATGAGGGAATTGAAGGCAACATCTCCAAGTTTGCGGATGACACTAAGCTGGGGGGCAGTGTTAGCTGTGAGGAGGATGCTAGGAGAGTGCAAGGTGACTTGGATAGGCTGGGTGAGTGGGCAAATGTTTGGCAGATGCAGTATAATGTGGACAAATGTGAGGTTATCCATTTTGGTGGCAAAAACGGGAAAGCAGACTATTATCTAAATGGTGGCCGATTGGGAAAAGGGGAGATGCAGCGAGACCTGGGTGTCATGGTACACCAGTCATTGAAGGTAGGCATGCAGGTGCAGCAGGCAGTAAAGAAAGCGAATGGTATGTTAGCTTTCATTGCAAAAGGATTTGAGTATAGGAGCAGGGAGGTTCTACTGCAGTTGTACAGGGTCTTGGTGAGACCACACCTGGAGTATTGCGTACAGTTTTGGTCTCTAAATCTGAGGAAGGACATTATTGCCACAGAGGGAGTGCAGAGACGGTTCACCAGACTGATTCCTGGGATGTCAGGACTGTCTTATGAAGAAAGGCTGGATAGACTTGGTTTATACTCTCTAGAATTTAGGAGATTGAGAGGGGATCTTATAGAAACTTACAAAATTCTTAAGGGTTGGACAGGCTAGATGCAGGAAGATTGTTCCCGATGTTAGGGAAGTCCAGGACAAGGGGTCACAGCTTAAGGATAAGTGGGAAATCCTTTAAAACCGAGATGAGATGAACTTTTTTTCACACAGAGAGTGGTGAATCTCTGGAACTCTCTGCCACAGAGGGTAGTTGAGGCCAGGTCATTGGCTATATTTAAGAGGGAGTTAGATGTGGCCCTTGTGGCTAAGGGGATCAGAGGGTATGGAGAGAAGGCAGGTACGGGATACTGAGTTGGATGATCAGCCATGATCATATTGAATGGCGGTGCAGGCTCGAAGGGCCAAATGGCCTACTCCTGCACCTAATTTCTATGTTTCTATGTTTCTAAGATGAAACATCCTTTACACATCTATCCTGTTAAGACCTCTCAGGATGTTATGTTTCAAACAAGTTTCCTTTTGCTCTTCTAAGCTCTGGCAGATACAAGCCTTCCTTATTAAGTAATACATAATTCTAGAGGTTGTTTTGTTAACTTTCTCTGAACTGCTTCCAAGATGAAAAGGGTCTCGACTCGAAACGCCACCTATTTCTTTTCTCCACCGATGCTGTCTGACCCGTTTAGTTACTTCAGCTTTTTGTGTCTCACAACTGTACATGATGTGGCTTTACCAATGACCTTGTTGGCTGAATACAATGTTACTCGATTTGTATTCTATTCCTCCAACAATAAACGATGGTATTCTGTGAGCTTTTGTAATTATGCAGCCTTTAAGAATCGTGCACAACAACACCTTGATCCTCGGCCATCATCATCCGCCATTTATACAATATATTTTCTTTAAAAAGTTCCTTCTAATGTGTCCAATTTTACATTTTCCCACAATAAACTCTGTTTGGCAAATCTTATTCATCCACATATTGTAACCTCTTTGCGTCACTTCATAGTCTCCTTATGTCCTCTACATAACTAATTTTCCCATCTATACTTGCGTCATCAGCAAATTTAGTAAACAGACTTTGTTGACTTTATCACTTATCTTATCCTGTATAATGTTTAGATCCCAGGACCAATTTCTGTAGCACATTGCTCATTGTAGAACAGGATCCATTTATGCCTAATCTCTGTCTACATCAGTATGTTACTCCTACACTACATGTTGATTGATATAAACCTACAATGGCTCATCAAAGGCTGGATTTCATTGAAACAGAGAGCAATGGAGGATTGAGGGAGATGGTAGCAATGAAATAGAGTAGCACTTCATCATCGTGATCATGGATCTGACACCATGCACCAAAATGTCACCAGGAGCATCATGTAGAAAAGAAATACATTGCTTATTGTGTTGCTGGCATGGTGGCGCAGCAGTAGTGTTGCTGCCTTACATCGCCAGAGACCCAGGTTCAATCCTGACTGTATGAAGTTTGTACGTTCTCTCTGTGACTGCGTGGATTTTCTCTGGGTGCTCTGGTTTCCTCCCGCATTCCAAAGATGTGCAGGTTTGTAGGTTAATTGGCTTCTGTAAAATTGTCCCTAGAGTTTAGGATGGAACTAGTGTATGGGTGATAGGTGGTTGGTGCAGACTCAGTGGGCTGAAGGGTCTGTTTACACGCTGTATCTCTAAGCTAAATAGTAGAGGGTCGACATGAAGAAGGTGGGTCATTGCATGTAATTCCGTGAATGTGTCTGAGGAGAACATGAATTAATCACATGATCTGGAACTTTTCTCTTCTTGGCCAGTAGCCTGCTAATCATAATTGCCCAGACTGACTAGACATATATTTCTGGTTTTAATGAGACGGAAACAAAAGATTCTGGAATTATGCAAAAAAGTTACTTGAACATTTCCTGATTTGTTAACCAGTCAACAGCGTTTGATACTTTTGATAGCCAGTGGTTATCAGGTCTAGGGGTACATTGTGGCACTGCACTAAAGAAATACAACATGTGCCTTGGTTTCCTCTGCTTTTTCTGTTTCTACTCATTAACCAAGCATTAAATGCCTGAACTTAGGAATGCAATTTGCAACTGATGGCTATTGATGAGTTTGTAATTGTGTTATTACTTTCTTTTTCAGCCGATAACGTTGAATTAGGATTTGATCAGGTGATAAAGATGGAGATGGAGCCCAGAAACGCAGAAAATGAAAACCTGAATGAAGAAAGGAACAAGGAGGCATCTCAATGTTGCTCATGGTGTCACAAGCTTCACACAACTGTGTCAAAATGGATGCTTCCAGAAGATATCAGGAGTCGCTATATGGAAAGAGCAAATTGCCTCCCTCCACCACTCTTCATTGTCTCCATAAGTTTGGCTGAGGTAGAGTCTGCATTAATGGCAACTTGCAACCTTGAGCTCATAAATGTAACATAAATGGAAACAATCTTGCCTTCTCAATTGTAAAATACCTTGCTTCCTAGGAGTTCATATCACAGCCCCATTGTGGGCATGTCCCAGATTCTATGACCCCTAGTTCTCAATGACTAATAGATAAAAGCCTTCACACAATTTGCCTCTGGCTGTTCCATTTATAATGATATAACTGTGTTACCCACTACATTATAACAATGAAACTTCCAATCTTCCTAGAATGATTTACACGTGATGGAACCTTTGATGGGGACTTGGTTATTGGTTATTAGATTGATAAATTATTGACTATCAATAAGATCCTTTAGAGGCCAATTCTATCACCAAGACATTTGAACTATTTTTAAATGTCTCTGGTGGCCAGGGACACCAAAATATAGTTCAATGGGATCTACAGTAAATCTAGTTTCAAGGGATTTAAAAGTCTGTGTATTGGGGTAAAACATAATCTTGGTTCTGGAGCACAGTTTATGAATATCAGAGATTTCCGACTCATCCAGTAGAACTCCACTGCAGAAGGAAGCTTATCAGAAGTGAAGAAAGTCCCAGTCCAAGAATGCACAATGTTTTTGATTTCTTGGCTCTGGATCTCCTGATCATTATCATCAAAATCATTCTTAATGTTTGAGAAGGAACTGCGGATGCTGGAAATTCGAAGGTAGACAAAAATGCTGGAGAAACTCAGTGGGTGAGGCAGCATCTATGGAGCGAAGACAATTCTTCAGACTAATCCTGATATTTTCATGTAGAGAAGCCAACAGTTTCTTCAAGGATGTGCATTACAGTGGGCTTCAGAACAGACCAGGCACTGTGGCCATTCTGCAGCTCTCGTTGGCATTGTCAGATTGACTATAAGAAATTAGCTGAGTGAAGCTTTCTTTGTAACATCTCTGAGTCTGAGTCCATTGATACCAATATTCTTGCAGTGTCATTTATGTTGCCATCACTCTTTTGGGACCAGATTGTTGCAGCTGACTAGATTAGGCAATGGACCATCCAGCAGTTGTTGGCACCTGTCAAGATGTGGAGGATGCTTGTGATCTCCTGCTTGGATGACAAAATAATATAACTGCCAATGCCTGGACGTTGATGTTGCTCGGAAACCCCACACCTTTTTCTTTGACAAAACAAGATGTTGATTATTTCATGTGTTCCAAGAATGGTATTAGGAGAAGGACCATTGGAGCAGTGTTTCCCACTCCTTCCCTGCCATGTATGCTTTCCCACATGTGGGAATCCTTTCTAGCACTGGCATTGAAGTCATTATTGGAGAATTGTCTCCCTCGGGAGCTCAGATCATGCATTGCTCAAGTGTTGATTCTCATCGTCTGTTGATTCTAATCACATTGTTAACCAAAGTGTGCTGGATCTGTGACAGAGACAATCATCCATACCACAAGAGTGATTTGTTACATGACATGATGCAACAGCTAATTTCTGACCAAGCATGCATTTTCTGTTTTTTATGAGTACCGAAGAGTACAGCAACTGTCATCTGTGGGACTTTGTTATTTACTTTGGGAGACTGTTTGCATCCATTTGCCATTGTGAAATTCTCATTTTATTTTTCAGCTGGCTGTTTTTATTTATTATGCAGTCTGGATGCCTCAGAAAGAGTGGATTACCCTCGATACAGGGACGATGGAAAGTCCTTTCATTTATAGGCCTGATAAGAGGCATGAAGCCTGGAGATTTGTTTCATACATGCTGGTTCATGCCGGGTAAGAGTTTATTCAATTAAGTTTGTTTTCCTGCAAAGATATTGCGCAGACGATTAATGGTTGTAATGTTGCCATCAATTACACAATTCTGGATCTTAATTATAGTTGAAGGTTGTGTATATTGAAAATAAATAGGGTGTGGCTATAATTTCTCAAATATCTGTACAGACTGTGTGCACATAAAGTCAGTGCCTGTGAGAAGAGGTTCAATCATTACTTAAAACTCATTCATTTTAATATTAGGTTTCCACAAATGGGAGACTACTAAGTCATTTGTGTAACAGTTCCACTGTGGACGGCACAGTGGCACAGCTCATACAGCTGCTGCCTCACAGCGCCAGAGCCACAGGTTCAATCCTGACCTCGAGTGCTTTCTAGTGTGGAGTTTGCATGTTCTTCCTTCCGGGTTTCCTTCCACATTCTTTAATCTGTAGATTAATTGGTCTATGCAAATTGCCCCCTGTGTAGGGAGTGGACGCAAAAGTGGTATAACATAGGAGTTACGTGAATGTGTGAATGATGGATGGTTGGTGTGGACTCAGTGGGCCAAAGAGCCTGTTCCCATGCCTTATCCATTAGTTCAATTCGAAAACCACAATCCTAAAGCTTGGCTGAGTGGAGTTTACAAATTGCGGTTTTGTTGCATAAACGCACGTGGGCATTGTGTACAAGAATCTGGCTGGTTTTATACAATAGGATTTGAAATTGAATTTCCAGGAATGGATGTTGTGACAGGCTAGAAGAGAGGATTTATGTAGATGGCTCAGGAGAATTATCACTATGAATAACCGCTTTGCTTCTTTTTATATTTGTAGTGTCCAGCACTTGATAGGGAACCTTCTCATGCAGCTTATTCTGGGAATCCCTCTGGAGTTGGTTCACAAAGGCCACCGAGTTGGCCTAGTGTACATCGCGGGTGTGATTGGAGGTAAGTTACTCTTCTTGTGTTTCTCATGACAAGCAGCTCGCCATATTATTGAGAGCAATTTCACTAATCCCACACTTATTGAGAGTAATTTATTGAGAACAATTTCACTAATCCTCATCTCCCTGCAGCCCTATTCTCTTGCATATGTCCAGCAACTGATGGGCCGAATGGCCTAATTCAACTCCTATCACTTACGACCTTATAACTCCCCCAGATTCTCCTGAAACCATCTGCATTAGGAGAAATTTAAGTAGCTAGCAAATCTTTGAATGTGGGAGGAAGCTGGAGCTCCTGGGGAAACCCACAGTGTTACAGGCAGCACCACAGACCACGACCAAATTGGGATGCTGGACTAGTTCACTAGTTCACCACCATGTCGCTTTGTAAACTGGTGCACATTATATGTTTGTAATTGAGGAATGGGTAGCTTTGAAAAGGGAAATGGGAAACAGATAGGTAGCAAAGTCTGGAGTCAACATATCTGTGCTCACATGTTAGTTCATGTTGTAAGTAGCATTCCGAAACATCTTTTGTAATATTTCCTTTTGCCAAACACACTCCACTGTTCCTGACTTTCTAAGGGCTACAACACTTGCAAGAACTGGTTTTACAGCATAATGATCCAAGCTGCCATAAGCTGTTCATGTTACAACTTCAAAGGTTCTCATTTTTCATAGATTTTCTTTTAAAAAAAAGAAAAGTCCCCAGGCACAAAGTTGAGCTGAACATTGCCTCTCTTCTGTGCAAATCTGTAACTGTGCTTCTAATCTAGTGTGTCTGATGTGTGTGTATGCAAGTGCACATTTATGGCAGAGGTCCCACTGGTAGGCATGCCAGAAATTACAATTACTCCTGAAAATCTAGTGCGGCATTTGCTGGCAACTTTGCTGGCAAGATTGGATGCATGGGTGTGTCGAAGTCCCATAGCCTGACATGGACCGCACAGATGATGGCCTTTAGTCTGTTCATCCCAGGTGGTAACATCAGAAAAGCGTGCTGCTGTATTAGGGAGATGATTGAGACTCTATATTCAAGGAGAAGATTTTTGTTGTTGTTGGGTGGAGAGCAAAAGGCACCACATGCACAACTGTTGGTAGAGCAACTCACTTGGAGTACGGGCGTCCAGATGTTGTGGGAATAATTGACAGTCCCACATCACCATGAGTACTCCCATCATCTCCAACATGCCAATGATGATGAATTCTCTGGTGACTTTCCCTGATTGTTAAGACATCAAACTACTTCTCCCCCGCTGCACTGTTGCTGCAACCACCAATTCTGTGGCACTATGCCATGCGAGAGAAAGGGATGTGCAGCAACATGTGCTGTGCAATTTTCCAAGTGATGTATTGCTGATGTTTAGCAGAGCATGCGAGCTGTGAGTGTAAAGCTCAGAGAAGTGATACATGCATTAGAGTGGATGGGCTATATCAGAACTTGTTCCAGGTGATGACTGACAAACTGTTGGTGAGTGGATGATGTCCACTTGTTTCCTTCCATGCTGCTTGACTAGTAGGAGAGGATGTTGAAGATGTCTCATTGACATCACTCCTCATGTGATAGATTTAAACATCTCCTGACATTATTTCCACATCCTTGAAACTGTACTCTGAGTGTCCTCCTTGATTACTGTCTCCTCCCATTGCCATTGACTATGTGCTTTGACTTCCCCTTTATAATAGTGGGGAAACGGCTTTAATCCCTTCCTGTTCATCTGCCATTACCTCGGGAGCTACTGCTGAGAATCAGGATTCATGCTCCCTGGCTTTGCTCTGCTAGTTCCTGCAAAACACTATTCCACCAGGAAGCCACAATGAACTTTCCTATTAAGAACTCCTGGCCTGGCTTTAATTAGTTTTGGCCAGCCTGCACGATTAAAGCCACTCCTAAAAAAATTAACCCATTCTGTAATAACATGACTGTTTTATTATCACTGACTGGTCATTACTAACCTGGTAGTGAGGCTCTGGAATTAATATTGTGTGCTGTCCTTATTAGTGGAAATGGGTGGAGGTTTATTGTGGATTGGAGGGTAGCTAATATTATCTTACTTTTTAAGAAAGGTGGGAGAGAGAAAACTAAGAATTATAGACCTGTTAGCCTGACATCGGTGGTAGGGAAGATGCTGGAGTCAATTATAAAATATGAAATAACAGCACATTTGGATAGCAGTAGCAGGATCGGTCCGAGTCAGCATGGATTTACGAAGGGGAAATTATGCTTGACTAATCTTCTGGAATTTTTTTAGGATGTAACTGGGAAAATGGACAAGGGAGAGCCAGTGGATGTGGTGTGCCTGGACTTTGATAAGGTCCCACATAGGAGATTAGTGGGCAAAATTAGAACACATGGTATTGGGAGTAGAGTGCTGACATGGATAGAAAATTAGTTGGCAGACAGGAAACATAGAGTAGGGATTAACGGGTCCCTTTCAGAATGGCAGGCAGTGACTAGTGGGGTACCGCAAAGCTCGGTTCTGGGACCGCAGCTATTTACAATATACATTAATGCTTTAGATGAAGGGATTAAAAGTAAGATGACACAAAGCTGGGTGGCAGTGTGAACTGTGAGGAGGATACTTTGAGGATGCAGGGTGACTTGGACAGGTTGGGTGAGTGGGCAGATGTATGGCAGATGCAGTTTAATGTGGATAAATGTGAGGTTATCCACTTTGGTGGCAAGAACAGGAAGGCAGATTATTCTCTGAATGGTGTCAGGTCAGGAAAAGACAAAGTACAATGAGACCTGGGGTCCTTGTTCATCAGTCACTTTCTCTGCCTCAGAAGGCAGTGGAGGCCAATTCTCTGGATGATTTCAAGAGAGTTGGATAGAGCTCAAAGATAGCAGAGTCAGAGGATATGGGAAAAAAAGCAGGAACTGGGTACTGAGTGTGGATGATCAGTCATGATCAGTGAATGGCGGTGTTGGCTCGAATGGCCTACTCCTGCACCTGTTGTCTATTGTCTAAATATTCAATAATATTCTTGGAAAATGTCATCTAGAATTGAGTTAAGGGGGATGTGGAGAGAGCATCAGAAACCTCAATAACATCCATCCTTCGGCAATTCATAGACAAGCAACATCCACATCACACAAGTACAAGCAAAAGATGGCATCAACACAAACAAGATAATCTGCTATTAGCTAACTTCCTGCATTCAAAAGTCATACCTGAACTTGCTAGATAATGAAGTAGGTACAGGGGGATTTGAAAGTGTGAGGACAAGGCAGTACTGGCGGGAGGGTGCTGCAGTGAGGGTCACGTACACTGTGGAATCCATCTGCCCTGGCTGTGACCAGCCACACCTTTATTGTCTTTCTCATCTTGCTGGTAAACAGGATCTTCAACCTTGTTACTCCACCTGGAGTGATCTACAGAGTGATTTAGGCCATTTGAAAAAATGGGCTGAAAGATGGCAGATGGAGTTTAATGCTGATAAATGTGAGGTGCTACACCTTGGCAGGACAAATCAAAATAGGACGTACATGGTAAATGGTAGGGAATTTAAGAATACAGTTGAACAGAGGGATCTGGGTATAACCGCGCATAGTTCCTTGAAGGTGGAATCTCATATAGATAGGGTGGTAAAGAAAGCTTTTGGTATGCTAGCCTTTATAAATCAGAGCATTGAGTATAGAAGCTGGGATGTAATGTTAAAATTGTACAAGGCATTGGTGAGACCAAATCTGGAGTACGGTGTACAATTTTGGTCGCCCAATTATAGGAAGGATGTCAACAAAATAGAGAGAGTACAGAGGAAATTTACTAGAATGTTGCCTGGGTTTCAACAACCAAGTTACAGAGATAGGTTGAATAAGTTAGGTCTTTATTCTCTGGAGCGCAGAAGGTTAAGGGGGGACCTGATAGAGGCCTTTAAAATGATGAGAGGGATAGACAGAGTTGATGTGGACAAGCTTTTCCCTTTGAGAATAGGGAAGATTCAAACAAGAGGACATGACTTCAGAATTAAGGGACAGAAGTTTAGGGGTAATATGAGGGGGAACTTCTTTACGCAGAGAGTGGTAGCGGTGTGGAATGAGCTCCCAGTGGAAGTGGTGGAGGCAGGTTCATTGGTATCAGTTAAAAATAAATTGGATAGGCATATGGATGAGAAGGGAATGGAGGGTTATGGTATGAGTGCAGGCAGGTGGGACTAAGGGGAAAAACATTTGTTCGGCATGGACTTGTAGGGCCGAGATGGCCTGTTTCCGTGCTGTAATTGTTATATGGTTATATGATATTAAATGATATCTCACCGCACTTCTTCCTTCCTTATGTCCATTGGTCTGCTTTCACTAAAACTCAGAGCCTCCTCCACTATTGCATCTGTGCACTTTTGATGAAGTTGGATCATGCCATGCTGTGACTCGGGTGAAGTGGAGGAGTAAATCCCACCAATAAAATGTTAATGAATTACCCCAATCTAAATTGTTCTTTCTAACATGTTGTATGCATTTATTAGTCACGTCACTACATTTCCACTCCCATCGCACCCCCCACCCCGTCACTGAGTCTGTGCTGATGTCAATCCCATCCTTGGGATACAGCAAGACAGTGGTTACGTTTCTGGACTCGCGGACAGATTTTTGGTCAATTGACCCAGAGGCACGAATTCAATTCCCGTGAGAATTTATCTAATTAAATAAAACATGGAATTAAGCCAAAGTCTCGGAAACATTAAGCCTGGAACCACTGGAGTGCTGTAAAAATCTATCGGGTTCACTGACGTCCTTCAGGAAGAGAAATCCATCGTGCTATCCAGCCAATGCGACTCCAGATCCATCAATGTAGTTGCATCATAGAACATAAATAGAATAAGTATAAACCAGCATCTGTTGGTTTACATTTTCTTGTTTGCAATATACATAGGATGTTCATTCTATGTTTGGTTCACAATGTCTATGCCAAAAATGATGTCAGTGTAAACTAATCTCTTCCTTTACATGGTCAATATTTCTTCACTCACTGCACCCATGTGCCTATTTAAAAGCCTCTTAAATGCCACCATTAAATCTGCCTTCACCACCACTCCTGGCAGTGGATTCCAGACATCCACCCCTCTCTCTGAAAAACAACTTGTCCCACATATCTTCTTTAAATGTTGCCCTTCTTACCTTAAATCTTTGACATTTCCAACCTGAAAGAAAGGTTCTGACCGTCTTCCCTAAATATACCTCTCTTAATATCATATACTTCTATAAGGTCTCCCTTCAACCTCTGTCGCTCCAGAGAAAAACAGTCCAGGATTGTCCAACTTGTCCTTATAGCTAACACCCTCTCATCCAGGTAACATTCTGGTGAACCTCTTCTGCAAATTCAGTGTCCCAGTCGATTAAGGCAAATGTTCTTTTAACCTTTTTGACCTCTTTATTTACTTGTATTGCCACTTTCAGGGAGTGATAGGCTTGGACATCAAGATTCCTCAGTATATCAGTGCTGTGAAGGGTCTTGCCATTAATTGTCTACTTTCCCCAAACATTTGACCTCCCAATGTGCAGAAACATCGCACTCACTCTGATTAAACTCCATCTGCCATTTTCTGCCCATTACTTTAACTGATCTTTATTCAGATTCAGATTCAGATTCAAATTCAATTTTAATTGTCATTGTCAGTGTACAGTACAGAGACAACAAAATGCATTTAGCATCTCCCTTGAAGAGCGACATAGCAAACGATTTGAATAAATAATAATAAGTGTCCGGGGGGGGGGGGGGTGGTGATTGGCAGTCACCGAGGTACGTTGTTGAGTAGAGTGACAGCCGCCGGAAAGAAGCTGTTCCTCGACCTGCTGGTTCGGCAACGGAGAGACCTGTAGCGCCTCCCGGATGGTAGGAGGGTAAACAGTCCATGGTTGGGGTGAGAGCAGTCCTTGGCGATGCTGAGCGCCCTCCGCAGACAGCGCTTGCTTTGGACAGACTCAATGGAGGGGAGCGAGGAACCGGTGACGCGTTGGGCAAATTTCACCACCCTCTGCAATGCCTTCCAGTCGGAGACAGAGCAGTTGCCATACCATACTGTGATGCAGTTGGTAAGGATGCTCTCGATGGTGCAGCGGTAGAAGTTCACCAGGATCTGAGGAGACAGATGGACCTTCTTCAGTCTCCTCAGGAAGAAGAGATGCTGATGAGCCTTCTTGATCAGAGTAGAGGTATTGTGGGTCCAAGAGAGGTCATCGGAGATGTTGACTCCCAGGAACCTGAAGCTAGAAACACGTTCCACCTCCGTCCCGTTAATGTGAATGGGGGTGTGCGTGCCGCCTCTGGACTTCCTGAAGTCTACAATGAGCTCCTTGGTCTTCTTGGAGTTAAGGGCCAGGTTGTTGTCAGCGCACCATGCTGCTAAGTGCTGGACCTCCTCCCTGTAGGCCAGCTCATCGTTGTTGCTGATGAGGCCAATCACCGTTGTATCATCTGCATACTTCGTATGCAGATGATACAAAAGTATTCGACTGTATACTTTGGCAGCCTAATTTACTAACTAATCTTTACTGCTTGTAGGAGGAGCAATTAGAAAGGGTTAATAAATGCTTGCATTGGCAGCAATATTTACAATGGGTGATTGAATAGATAAAGAAAGTGTGCACATTGATATAATGGTCTTATCTTGCACGTTGGTTGGTGTAAACCCTGCCAGGGAGATTGTATGAGGGATTAGAACTGCATTGAAATAACTTGTCCATCCACAAGCTAATACGAACCATAGTTTCCAACACGGTCTTGTGCTTCTGCTTTGAGAATCTATTTGTGGTACATTACATCATGTTGATCCAGATGCAATCCAGAGAGGAACTAAATCACTTCGTCAAGAAGTAATTTAGACTTGTATATGATATATCTAAAATGTAGGAAATGACCCTTTTTGCTCTTAACTAGGATTTTACCCAGTTGAACAGAATGTTCTATTATGAATGGAACATGAAAGCAAAGCAACTCTGAATGTCTTCGAAAATACTAACAATCAATTATTCAAATTCATAGACTGAGTGGGGCTTATTATGCAGAGAATGTTTTGTCTTTGCAGATATTGCAACTGTCCATTTTAATATGTATAATTTCATTGACACCTTTGAAGAAAAAGACTGCTCTTGATGAACATTGATTAAAAAAATACAGCACAACCCATTGGGCATCCTGCAGTTGGACAGGGGAAGTTATTCGTTGTTTTCGTTTTGCAGGCTCATTGGCGAGCTCAATATTTGACCCCAGGCTCAGTCTGGTTGGAGCATCAGGTGGAGGCTATGCTCTGATGGGAGGCTACTTCATGAATGTTGTAGTGGTAAGTAATTAGAATTACATAAGATTTGTTTGTTAATATATTGTGGGCTGTTTGTGCGTTGCGCTTCATAGAGCAAATGGTTTGACTTTTTTTTAAAAAGACTTAAATTACCGCTGATAAATTCCTTCTAGAGTCTTTCCCCTATTATCTATTCTTTTTTTAACTACCTGTCTGTTCCATGAAATACTTTTTTTGTGGTTGAAGGAGAAATAATATGTAAATATCAACAAAGATGCAATGGAGACATAAGGAACTGTAGATGTTGGTTTACAAAACAAAGACACAAAGTGCTGGATTAACTCAACAGGTCAGGCACAATCTTTGGAGTACACAGACAGGTGATGTTGTGGGCTAGGACCCTGCTTCAGATAAACCTGCAATGTTTTTTAGTGCATTTTAAATTATATCTGCCACCTGGACCTGGCATTGTTATTTGAAAGCGTTGTTATTTTCTCTTAGAATAGAATAGTTTCTTTATTGTCATTGTAACATGAACCATGTACAACGAAATTTAAAAATGTCAGCCAGTCAGTGCAGCATTCAAACATTTCTAAAAGCTAACGATACATACAAGGTAAAATATTAAAGATAAACAACTAAATAAATATCACGAACAAAGCACGCATACACACCCAACCCTCCATCCTTCTGTCGATTTCACAGTTACCACAGTCCCTTAGTCTGTATCGCCCCTGCGTTCCTTGGCGGCTACATTTAGTGCTTTTATAGCAGTGGGGTAAAAACTGTTTTTTAGTCTGTTCGTCCTTGTCCTTGTAGATCTGTACCGTCTGCCTGACGGCAACAGTTCAAACAGGGAGTGTCCGGGGTGGGAAATGTCCTTTATGATATTCTGGGTTTTTTTGGTGCAGCGGGAACTGTGTAAGTCCTCCAAGGTAAGGAGAGGGCAGCCGACAATCCTCTGGGCGTTGTCAATGGCCCTCTGGAGCGCTTTCCTCTGAGCCGCTGTGCAGCTGGTGTACCACACGCATACACAGTATGTTAGTATGCTCTCAATGGAGCACCGATAAAAGGACAGCAGCAGTCTCTGAGTGATGTTGTTCTTCCTGAGCACCCTCAGGAAGTGCAGTCTCTGCTGGACCTTTTTCAGCAGCGCAGTGGTGTTCACGCTCCACGTCAGGTCCTCCTCAATATGGATTCCCAGGAAGCGGAAATCCGCCACCCTCTCTACACAGTCCCCTCTGATAGTCAATGGTACCATGTCCGTTTTGTTCTTCCTGAAGTCTATTATTACTTCCTTTGTCTTTAAGGTGTTGAGGAGCAGGTTATTTTCTTCACACCACACTGTCAGCTGCTCCACCTCATCCCGGTAGGCGTACTCGTCCCCCCCGGAGATGAGTCCCACCACCGTAGTGTCATCCGCAAATTTGACAATGGTGTTGCTGTGGTGGGCGGGGGTGCAGTCATGTGTGTAGATGGTGTAGAGCAGGGGGCTCAGTACGCAGCCCTGTGGAGAGCCGGTACTGAGGCTGAGGGCCGTGGATGTGTGATGGCCCACTCTGACTCTCTGGCTGCGACCCGTCAGGAAGCTATTTATCCACGTACAGGTGGAGTGTGGAAATCCCAAGTCCCCCAGTTTGTCCACCAGTTTGTGGGGAAGGATGGTATTAAAAGCAGAGCTGTAGTCCACAAAGAGCATCCGCACATAGCTCCCCTGCTGCTCCAGGTGAGACAGTGCAGCATGGAGAGCTGTGGCTACAGCGTCCTCTGTGGATCTATTTGCTCTGTACGCAAACTGGTGGGGGTCAAAGCTTCGGGGCAGAAGTGATGTGATATGACCCCGGACCAGTTTTTCAAAACACTTCATCACCACTGGTGTGAGTGCGACTGGCCGGTAGTCGTTGAGGCTGGAGATGTTGGTTTTTTTGGGCAAGGGGACTATGGTGGAGGACTTCAGACAGGGTGGGACAGTGGACTGGGCCAGAGACTGGTTAAAAATCCTTGTAAAGACTCCAGCCAGCTGGTCTGCGCAGTCCTTCAACACGCGTCCAGAGACGCCGTCAGGACCAGTAGCCTTCCTTGGATTTATGGCCCGCAGAGTGCGCCTCACCTCATGCTCCTCTATCTTGAGGGTTAGGCTGCTGTGGACCATGTGCTGTGATGTGGCTGTCTCGGGTGGCTCCACTTCAAAGCGAGCAAAGAAGTGGTTCAGCTCCTCTGCCAGCGAGGTGTCACCTTCAACAGCTCCAAGGTTGGTCTTATAGTTGGTGAGATACTGGATCCCCTGCCACACCTGCCTGCTGTTATTACTGTCCAGGTGGTCCTCTATCTTCCTCGTGTAGTTTGATTTGGCCTCTCTGATGCCTCTCTTCAGGTTAGCTCGGGCCGTGCTGTATAAAGCCCTATCGCCAGACCTAAAAGCGGTGTTCCTCTCTTTCAACAGCCGCTGGACCTCCCGGGTCATCCAGGGCTTCTGGTTGGGGTAGACCCGGATGCGTTTGTCCACTGTGACCGTGTCCATGCAATTTTTAATGTAACACAGTACACTATCTGTGAACACCTCCAGGTCCCGGTGTTCAAACACCTCCCAGTTGGTCCTGTTGAAACAGTCCTGCAGCTGCTGAGAAGCACCATCAGGCCAGGTTGTGATGGTCTTTGTAATAGTAGGAGCGGTTTTCCTGAGGGGGGCATATGCAGGAATTAAGAGCAGGGACATATGGTCAGACTTTTTTCCAGAAGTGGCGGCGCTGGGAACGGCTGCGGCTTGCCTGCAGTCCGTTTGTCTTTTACTTTTTTGTGTTGTTTTTTTCGTTTTGTGTAGTTATGTTTTTGGTTTTTAGGCTGTGTTTATGTGGGGAGGGGGGTGGGGGGTGAAACGGGGGCTGCTGTCACTCCCTTCTGGGGAATACGACCTTTTGTCGTATCCCCCTTCTTTGCCTCCGTCTACGCTGAGGCCTAGCGGAGCCGGCGACCTCGGGACTCTGGAGGCAGCTGACAGGACTCGTCCTGGGCTCGCTCCCGGCCCAGCCCGGGATGGAACAGTGCTCCCGTGAGAGCGGCATGGTGAGGGGCTGGAGTGGCCCAGCCTGAGGGAGGAACGGTATGGTATTGCATGGTATTCCATGCTCTTGCATGGTATTCTCAAACTATTTACATTTGTGAAGTATGTTTCATTACATCTCATTATCTAAATGATTCCATTAATTCTTCTCATTTTACCTTTCCACTTTAGACCCTTCGTGAATTTACTTCAATTTTTCATGAAGATTAATTGAAGGGCAATTTACAATCTGTGCTATGTCAGTCTTCTTTTGCACTGTATGGTATAAAACTGACACTAGTCTCGCAAGATGACAACCTGAATCAAACTATGTAAATATCCTAACTTTTATTAACTTTCCTAATTATTTTAAATCTTAATTAAAACTCCAACCAGTCCTTGGTTCCACTAATGATCTACTAATTCTTTGGTAGCCTGTGTAGGGGTTTGGTTCCCTTTACTCCACTTCGGGCCCCACTGCCCGAGTTATTCTCTCCCTTGTCGGAGGGTCAATCGGCCACCACTCCACTTGAGCGGTTCCCAAGAGAGAGAGAGAATACAACAAAAGGGATTCCCCTGGGTTTTAGACCTCGGAATTATGGTGGGATATGATAAAAGGTTGACTTGACCAGAGTGTGCTGATGAGAGAAAACAGATACCAAGACGGACTCAAAGCAAGTCTAAAATTTACAGGCTTTATTAAACAATGAGAAATCGAATCTCACCAACACTACATAATACGTGGCTAAACTTATGCTTTAAACTAAGACTATGGAAGGAAAACTATCGGGCACGTCGTAAAACTTACTTTACACAATTTTACTTGCAAGTACACCCCCCTTTCCCCTTCTTCTCTCAACCTCTATCCTATTTCGGGAACTTCACCAGGTCACTGGGGTACTTACAGCTAGATTGATGCAGGGTCACGAGCCGTCCAGCAGAGCAGAAAGAGAGAGCGAGTTCTGGCTTGACTCCTGCTTTTTATACCTGAGTTTCTCCCTTGAAACCCCCCAGGTGGTCCTCTGGACAAAAAGGGTCTTTTGATGATTCCCAGTTTCGATCTGGCATGAACAATAGGCTTCCGATGATAAGGAGTTTGCTGATGTCATGATCCCTCAGCCTGATCGTTATCCCATCGCCTAGATGGGCTCCCATTGTCCCGATGGATGGGTCATCCACGATGGTGATTGTGCTTGCTGCTGGCCTGTTTACCACCGTCTGCTGAGGCTCGGTACCTTCCTTTGTGTTTCCAAGATAATCTTGTTATCTCCGTCTCAGCCTTTCCTGCATGCCCAGGCCCACAGCCAGGTTCGAAACTGGTTCTTCGTTTGTGGATTGGGGTTTTTTCCCTTTGCAGCCAGCCAGTCTGTTTTAAAATGTCCATGTCGTTATCCGAGTTTTTCCATAATTTTGGAGGAATTGCCCCAATAACTTACACCTGCCATGAACCAGAGAATTAGGAAATTATAGTTAGAGCCACCACTATTTTCTCCCTCAATTCGCTTAAGGGGTGAAATACTGGTCCTAGTAATTAATTCACTTTTAATGCTTCTAGGGCCCTCTTTACTTTAGTTCACACTTTTATCTGCAATTTTCACATTCTTTCTCTTTCACTCCAATGTCCTTTTTTGTTATTTTCTTGTGTGAGTAGACATGTTATTCACTCAGTAGCAAACTGACTTGGTTAGAATTATGTAGGAAGGAACTGCAAATGATGGTTTACACCGAAGATAGACACAACACGCTGGAGTAACACAGCGGGACAGGCAGCATCACTGGGGAGAAGGAATGGGTGATGTTTTGAGTCGAGACATTTCTTCAGTCTGTGCAATTTGTGCTTTGGTTTGAATTGTTAATAGATTGCCGTAGAAAGTTGCTGGTTGAGATTTTGTGCGACAAAATAAATTGACAGTCACATCTGTTTACACCACCAGACGTATAGACCTCACTATCTATGTTCCTTTAACTTTGTTTCATGCTATATTGCAAGGATATTTTTTTACAATTAAGTTTTGATATGCAGCATGGAAACAGGCCTTTCAGCCCTCCAAGTCCAAGCCGATCATTGATCACCCGTTCACACTTGTTGTGTTGTGATACAGCTGGTGCTATGTCTTCCAAAGCCAAAGAATGTCCATCTTTCATATGTAATGATAAATGAAAAGGCATTTTGTAAAATCGAGTGGAAGCTTTTGCTGTTGTACAATATGATCATTCTGCTGCACACATAGAAATCCACTGTAACAATTTGTGGCTGAGCTGAACAATTCATGAATTCATTAGCTTGACCACAAGTGAGTATTGTGGGTTTTAAGCATGTGGCAGAATGATCATATTTTAACAACAGTTATGTTTTGTTTCTTAACGTCCTGACTTTCAATAATCTACTTGACTGGAACATTAGATGAATGGCTGGTTGGAAATTGGATATCAGACTCAGACCCTCCCTGGACATGTTAGATGAACACAAAAGCTTTGGTATCAAGAGATTTCTCCATGAAATGCAGGAATTTCCCAATTTCACTCTTTTTTATCCCGATGAATTCTCATTCAAAATCTTTACCTTCCTTTTTTTTCAAATCATTATTCCATTTTCCGGAATTTTCCTCTGCTTTGTTGTTAATTGGTTCAAATAAATTTGGATCAGAATTCACAGCTTTTAAACTGTACTTTTGAGTTCCAGTCCTTTTACCTTATTGTAAAGCTGATACCAGGTGGTTTCTTGGCCTGAGCTTTAGAAACCATTACCGGTTTTCTCTTTTCCATTTATACAAAATCAAAGTAAAAGAATGAGCAGAACGCTGCAGGATGATTGAAAGCTGAGTTCATCTCAGAGGTGAAAGTCAGCAATTGCATTACAGTTCATCAAATTCTTCCGAGCTGGTCAATTTATTCTGTAGCTGTAAAGGATGGGAATGACCTTAAACAAGTGAGATCTTCCTGATCAACTGCCTTTCCCTTTTTTTTTTAGTGTTTTCCTCCCTCTCTCAAATGAATCTATGGGCTCTTACTGGACTTTACTGTAAGTGGGGTAGGGGTGGATAGATACATTTATACATTATATAGTATACATTATACATTATGTGCAGATTTTTTAGAATAATTAATTTTGCATTATTGTTTTTTCTTAAAGCTGTTATTTATCTTTTTTATATATCAAATTGCACATTTATAAGGCTAACAGATTCTCATCAGGAATCATAGTAAATCATTTCTAAATATGGAAAACCTAGAGAATAAGCAGGCCTATGTTCATTCTGACATTAGATGGATTTAGGGTATCATTGAACTCAAATTAAGAAAATGATTTCCTGTGCTTTTACAGATGTTATGGCTGTGACGTTGAGCCATTTCCCCTGTAGTACTGTGAATCAGCATGCCTTTCATGCAGTCACTGATTGACCCTGTCATGCAGCTGGAAAGAAAGCAAAGTTGACCAAAACAAGCAACGGAATATTTAACAGCACATTGACTACTGTAAATTATCACAAAATAAAATAAAAGTAGAAAATACCAGAAGCACTCAGCAAGTCAAACAGTGAAGAGAGAAAGGATTTGCTCGCATTTATGGCATTCTAATCTCAATTAGAACTGAAAAATGAAATTACATTTTATTAATTAAATCAGTTGCTAGTAAACATAGAAACATAGAAAATAGGTGCAGGAGTAGGCCATTCGGCCCTTCGAGCCTGCACCGCCATTCAATATGATCATGGCTGATCATCCAACTCAGTATCCTGTTCCTGCCTTCTCTCCATACCCCCTGATCCCTTTAGCCACAAGGGCCCCATCTAACTCCCTCTTAAATATAGCCAATGAACTGGCCTCAACTACCTTCTGCGGCAGAGAATTCCAGAGATTCACCACTCTCTGTGTGAAAAAAGTTTTCCTCATCTCGGTCCTAAAAGATTTCCCCCTTATCCTTAAACTATGACCATAGGGGCTGTTTTGTTTTGAAAGTTAATTAAAACTAGCTCCATTGGATTTCTAAATGAGAATCAGTCATCAGGCAGGTATCATGATTAAGAACAATAAAGTTTTTGTTAAGCTTCTGACCACGTGAAGGAAAATGCACTTTTGTGTTGGGTTGGACACACACTTTGTGGGTTACTACTGATGCCCTGCGTGCTACTATCAAGTTTGGAACTTTTTATACAGGCCTATCATAGAGTTAGCAATTATCCACAAATTCCAGGAAGAAGATTTCCAACCAGCGGATATTTATTGTGTGTGGATTTGCTGGAAGCAGCTTCTATTGTTCTCCTTTGACCTAATGTCAACTTGGGATTTTCCGTCCTCTTGCAAAACAGAATTCCATGAGAATAAGAGGACAAGGGGCGGTAATTCAGCCTCGTGTGACAGTTTTACCATTCAATTAGATTATGGTTGATTTGTGCTTCAAGCCCATTTAACCTCTTTCATTCTGAATCCTTTAGACTTTGATCTATCAAAAATGTACTTGTCTCGGGAGTTCAATATATGGACTACTGTTGCAGACACAGAGCAATACATTTTACATCTCAGCTACAGAAAATTGAAGCCACTTTTTAACCTACATTGTCCATCTACATGTTGAATATCATTTAAGATGTGATGGAGGCGTAGCTCCATGAGGATGCTTTAACAGAATGGTTTTATGTCAATGCTGATTTACAATATTATTTCAATCGTAGAAATAGCTGAAATTTTCTAAGGAGACTTGCCGGTTGGACAAAAGCCTACACCATTCAACAAAAACTGTAAAAGAAAAACATATTAAGAGAGCATTTCCTTTTAACTGGATGAAAGAGTTTTGACAGGAAATGCATCATGGAAACCTCTTCCTCTACAGTAACGGACTGTGAACCACAATTTTCAGCAGGTTTAAACTCATACACACATAATATGTCCTACAGCTCATGAAAGTATAACAATACCATTTAATGAATGTAAAGACAATCTATCATTTACTAAGATATTCAATTAATCAACCACACTTGCAAGAAAACAATGGCAAGTTGCTGCTTATTGATTAATTATTTGAATTTAGGATTGCAGTGAAGGGCTAGAATTTATCATCAAGATAATTGACAGAGTTTAGAGCTACAGCAGGGAAACAGGCCTTTCGGTCCACTGAGTCGACGCTGACTGTCGGTTACCCATTCTCACTAGTTCTATGTTATCCTACTTTCTCATCCACTCTCTGCAAACCAGGGGCAATTTACAGACACAAATTAACCTACAAAAACCCACACATCTTTGGGTTGTGGGAGGAAACCAGGATACCTGGGGAAAACCCACGCAGTCACAGAGAGACCATGCAAACTCCACACAGAACAGCACCCGAGGTCAGAATCGAACCTGGTCTCTGGCGCTGTGAGGCAACATCTCTGCCAGCTGTGTCACTATGCTGGGCTAAGACTGTTACTTATTAAATGCCGGGAAACGGTTACCAAACAAGTTCAAGATTTGTTGACGGAGAATAACTTCTGCGCTTACAGAGATCATGAGATGACCGAGCAGTAATGAGATGCAACAGATCATGATATTTGCCAGTAGTGTGGGAGAAAAATCTGATGTAAAAGCACCAACTCTACCCACATCAGCTGCAAAACCAAGCATTCCGTACATTCCTCTAGTAGGAAAACTCTTTCAGCATTGGCTTTTTACAAAATATACTGACTGTTACAGCCATACAAACATAATAGGTTGATTTATCAGTTCATGACTTTGCCACAACAAGAGGTAAAGACATTCTGATGCTAATTTTGAGCAGTATATTATTTCTAAAAAGAAAGTCTATCTCATGATTAAAAACACCCATAAAGTTACGATGAATCTATTTGTTTGTTTTCAGAATTTTAAACAAATGTTGCCAGTCTTTGGTGTTTTCAGATTGGCCTTTATTTTGATAATAGGTAAGTGTTCTTCATTTTTTTATTATTGTATTAAAATAGCATGGTCTTCCCAGCTATTACTATAGTCCCTGAGACCCACCCATCCAGCAAATCCCAGTTAGATGTAGCTCTCAGCTGCCATATTGTGAGAAAATATCATGCAGAAGTTCCTATGTGGCTTTAAGCACTGCCAGAGAGAGACTTGTGTGGGAGAGAATTACTTGATAACCTATCATTTGTGGAATATTAGGTGAGGTGGCCATACACGACAAGCCTGCCCAATTGTCCAGCACCTAATTCTTCATCTTAAGCAGACATTCCCATTAAAATGGTGCACCATGGCTGGAGTGTTTACCATCCCTGAGATTTACTGCATCACCTCGCAATACCTTTCTTGACAACACCTTCCAATCCAGTAGTCAGCCTCTTTCATTAACACACAAAATGCAGCAGTTCCGAAAAGACATCAATAAGTGCTGGCTTTATCAACAACACCCATATCCTGGAGTGCTTCCTAAAGAAATGGATGGTGGACATTGGGTCAAGAAATTCCTTCATGTTGTGACTGATAATCTAAAGCTTGACAGTGTAAGGGTTGAACACTTGCAGGCATTGTTGCAGGTTTGCCACAAGTAGACCTTCTATTATTGAGGCCTTTGCTAGTTACACCCAAGCCAAAGTGTTCATTGTGTGAATGGATCGCTGGTTTTGAAATATTTTGCATTATTTACCGTTGTTGTTGGCCTACTGTATATTTTCTTGCTATTCAGTATTACGTAGCAACTTAAAGATATGAATTTATTTATTTCAGTGGGCACTGATGTGGGCTTTGCCCTGTACAGAAGGTTTTTTGTTGCAGGAAGTGGTTTTCGTGTAAGTATTACAGATGTTGATTAAAACCTCTTGATTGTGCTCAACATTTAATGACTTATCCTGAGGCTTAAACTAAATATTTGCTGAGCAGCAAACAAAATAGTGATTGGTAATGTTGTACAATAATTGTGAATTAATGATTACATTTTTACATCTGTATCAGAGATTGCTTGCTGGTTTTGAAAATTGTAACAAAATCTAGGCTACCAGCGATGAGTTGCACTAAAACAAGACCACTCTTCAGATGAAACACTGAAGAAAAAGGCCCTTCTTTCCTGTCAAAGTGGCCTGTACATCGGTGAGACCAAGCGCAGACTTGCCGTCTATTTCACTAAACACTTGCACTCGGTCCGCCAAGGGCTACTGGTTACTAACCATTTTACACCCCTTACCATTCCCTTGCTGACCATTCTGCCCTGGGCCTCCTCCATTGCTAGAGTGAGGTCAGAAGCAAACTGGAGGAACAGGACCTCATATTCTGCTTGGGCAGCTTACATCCCAATGGTATGAATGATGAATTCTCCAATATTAAGTAACCTCTGACTAACTTCCCCTTTTCCCCCCCACCCCCCCCCTTGTGCCCCCTGCCTTCCCATCCCCCTTGTGCCCCACCTGTATTTTCATCTATTTCTCTCCTCCAAACCTCTACCCTCCCCCTACTGGTACTTTCCTTCCCCTCGACTTCACAGTCTGCAACCATTCAAACCTGTCTCACACCTTCTCTTCCTATCTCTGGCTTTTTGTTCCAACCATCTGCCTGCCAAAACCCTTGTGGTCAGATAGGTGTTGAGTTAATACCAGAGGGACATTACACATAGTGATGGATGCTCAGATTGGTATAGGGGTAAAGTGAAGGGATTAAATAGTGGATCAGGGAGTCAGGTTTGGCAGATTGGGACATTTAGGTGGGTCGGTACATGGAGGGGGGAGGGACTGAAGAAAGTTCACCTTCCAAGGGGTCATGTTTCTGAACCTTACCCCTGAGCAGCATTTAAACATCGGATCCACAAGTGTCACCAATAGGACCTGCAACTAACTGCTAATCTGAAGAAAATTCTCAGCTGTATGCTAAACCATGTTTTGCTCTGTGGTCTCTCTAACTTCTACAAGCCTGTAAAGGATCAGGTTACCATATATGAACTCCTGCTAATTCATAGAGATGTTGTAAACTGATCTCACCAGGTGCATTGTTAGAAGCCATCTTCATCGCATTATTTTCAGCTGGGCATCCCATGTAAAGAATACGTTAGTGTCATTTTGACATTTGCATGGTTTTTGCTTATTTTTAAATGTTTAATGGGTGATGATGCCATCTGTTTTACATTATCGGACACTCAAAAGGTCAGTGTGAACTCACAGAATCTCCTAGTTTCCCAAGCTGACATTAGTCCTGGAGCTTATAGATACTGTAACAAACAACAAAACCTTCGACAACATTTGATTGTCAGGATCAGATGGGTTTCTGCAAGATTCATGACTTAGAATGTTAAGAACAAATTATATTAGTAATTTGACAGTTGGCTTTACTTGCTTGGAAATATTATGAAGCTGAGTGTTTCTGAAGTCCAATAATGCATCTATACACTTTCATTAACTTCAGCCTTTTCCTGCCATTGGTGAGATAGTTTAATATTGTTTCTGGCTTTCCTTTCTTGCTGCTGTGGCTTCACACTGCTGAGAGCTGCTTTAACCCCAGCTTTGGCAACTTAAGTGACAGAAACCTGCAGAAGGTAAGAAAGCGCTCGAAGTGTAAATTGTACAAAAGGACTCAGTGCATTTTGCCATAAAGTGGTTCACTGGAGCTGTAATCCTATCTAATAAGTTCCTGGACCTATAATAATGTTTTTTTTTGTATTTTCACACAGGCTACATACAATGGATTGTTTTGGTAGATAACAGACATCAACTTTTTAAAGTATCAATAATTAATCCACATTAACTTTGTGCATGGCAACACACCAAAGAGTTTACTTGAAATCACAGGCCCAGTTATTTCTGATTATCCTTGGTTGTCTAATATATGTTGAAATTGGGGCTCAGAGAGTATATTCATTCTTTCTTTTGGAAGCTCTGTCTCCATTAGTTTCACCTCTCCACCATTAGTTTTATCTCTCCACCATTTTCTATGCTGGCTTATTATCAAAGACATCTCAAAACCCTCTGCTGCAGCATCCAAATAAATTTCTCTGAGAAGCTTAGGATCCTTAGGATGTTTATGTATGAAAGGGTTCCCGGCTGAGACCAACCTGGTCCTTATTTTATGCCTCATGTGTGAGCTATTGCGCCAGATATCTATCAGCAGTGACAGTGGCTGATTTTTGATATGGAGACCGGCTCAGGACAGCTTAGCTTAGATCACTTGGTAGAAAGTGGAAGAAAATTTGTCTTTACGGTGTCATATCATTATAATAGCTACATGTATCACTGATCAATTACAAAGTCTTGCTTGTTTCCACAAAAATTAAAAAAACAGGATTAAGTTTTGTCCCATAAGTAACTGTACAATAATATCAAAATAAGACACAAAGTGCTGGAGTAACTCTGCAGGTCAGGCAACATCTTTAGAGAACATTATTAAGTGACGTTTCGATTCAGAACCCTTGTTCAGACCGAAGAAGGATCCCAATCCAAAATATCACCTATCCATGTTCTCCAGAGATGTTGCCTGATCCACTGAGTTACTCCAGCACTGTGTCTTTTTTTTGTAAATCAGCACCTGCAGTTCCTTGTTTCTACATTTTGAACAATTATATCAGTCTGAAACAGCCATGTGACAAGCTCAACAGCGTTAAATAGAATATAAATGTAAATTAATTCCTTATTAATAATTACGTGATTGGTGGGGAACAGGGAGAGCTGCCTACACGTTAATGGTTATATTTCCCCAGTGCTGGCACCTGTGCAAAGCAGGAGAGACTATTTTGCATGTACATTAACTGTTTTTTAGTAACCGAACAGATGGAGCGAAATATAGTACCTGTACAAGGTTTCTATGGCAATCGTTCTTCTTAAACCATTGACAATCTCCACGTGAAAGTAACCTGAAAATAGATGAACAAATTAATGGTCAGACTGTCAACTGATATAAATGCTGAACTCTAATGATTGTTTTGAAGGAATTAAAGCAAATCCAGAAACGGTTAGCCTGTGATTATATTTTCGTCGCCGGAGTGAGAATGTAAAGAACTACTTTGATCCCGTGTTCTAATATTAGGTTTCTTACTTCCTACAGGTGTCCTTTGTGGCTCACATTGCAGGCGGTTTAGCTGGAATGACAATTGGCTATGTGGTTTTCAGCTGCTATGACCAGAAACTCTTGAAGGATCCCAGATTTTGGGCTTCGATTTTGGCCTATGTTGCCTGTGTCGTGTTTGCCATCATATTCAACATCTTCCTATCTCCTGCTTCTTAAGTAATGAGGGGAGAGGAGTCATATGTTCTTACAGTTCCTGTAAAATATACATTAACACTGACAGTTTATTAACAACATGAATACAGAGAAGCACAGTTGGAACAATCATTTTGTATGACACCGTACAAGACCAGTGACTTAATATTTATCCTTGCCATGAGCATCATTTGTTATAATTTTTGTTGCTCACCTTATCATGGAATAGAGAAAGAAGAACATATGAAAAACAAAGCTGTTTCTCGACAATTTTATGGTGCTGAATTTATGTTTAGATTTTTTTGTATTAGGAAGAACAACTGTTACTGTTTTTTTCTGAAATTGCAAACCGTAGCGTACTAAAATAATCACATGAGCAACAAACTGAATTTTGCACCTGCAGTGGCTTGTTGGAATTATCTGCAAACGTATATAGAATTTGGCTACATTCAGATTCAGAAACATGTCTCATTTTCAGTACAACAGCATCTTTAAACCTTTGTTGCAGGACTTCCCATACCATCATTGACTTCCAGCCACTTTCTTTGTTTCTCTACAAATTGTTTAAAATGTATTACTGTACATACTTTGTCCTTTCTTATATCTAAGTTTCGTTCACTATTATTTTACTCTAATTGGAGAATCTCTTGTAAGACTGCAGTGGTGTAGTTATCAGCCATTGCTTCTATGACATCTTAGTCAGAACCCCTGGCATCAGCCTCTGTCCTCATGGTATCAGCAGTTCTTTTGGGTGAAGAATGAGTGGGTTAACATATGATGAGCATTTGATGGCACTGGGTCTGTACTCGCTGGAGTTTAGAAGGATGAGGAGAGACCGCATTGAAACTTACCGAATAGTGAAAGGCTTGGTTAGTTGGATGTGGAGATGATGTTTCCACTAGTCGGAGAGTCTAGGACTAGCGATCATAGCAGCAGAATTAAAGGACGTTCCTTTGGGAAGGTGATGAGGAGGGATTTCTTTAGTCAGAGAGTGGTGAATCTGTGGAATTCTTTGCCACAGAGGGCTGTGGAGGCCAAGCCAATAGATATTTTTAAGGCAGAGATAGATAGATTTGTGATTAGTATGGGTGTCAAAGGTTATGGGGAGAAGGCAGGAGAATGGGGTTAGGAGGAAGAGATAGATCAGCCATGATTGAATGGTAGAGTAGACGATGGCCTAATTCTGCACCTATCACATAACCCTAAGACTTTAAGATAGATTTATCACCTTGAAGAGCCATTTTACTTTGCTTTCCATCCACATAGAGGCATTTTGTGTTCCTTTATAAATTGAATGATGTGGTTGGGAGATACATTCATGTTGCTTGGTAACATAAGGTGACACATGAGAAGTATAAATAATTTAGGAAATATTATCCTTTTTAACCAGATGATTTGTTCTCAACATTGGCATTAACCTATTTTAAATAATGAGCTATTACTGATGTTGAAATAATGGCAAATGAAAGATAATTGTAATTTGCTGTGATTCATTTTGATTTTAGACTGGTACTAGAATGAACTAGCAAAGAAGGATATGGAATTAATCCAGGCATGTGGCATTAGTACAGATAGGCATGATGTTGAGTCAAAAGACTCGACTCTATGCTGGACGACTCGACAGTTCTATTTTGGATTGCATTGGTATATATGGACAGCATGACTGTCACTGAAAAACAAAGAACATCTGGAATGGAAGTAAAAACCCGACCTCATGGCCCCCTTGCGCCCGCTCTGCTTTTCATTAAGACCATCCTTGCTGTAATCCTAACTTTAACTTCATTTCCTGCCTGAATCTCATAACCCTTAATTTCCAAGTTATTCAAAAGTTTGCTCTATTGCCCAAGAAAGCCTTACTCTTTTTTTCTTCCAATGCAATGGTTCTTTTGAGCATTGGTCTTACATATATGATTGCTAAAGTTACATGGAAATCATAATTTAAGACAATAATGTTTTTGAGTCCATAATAACCTTCACATGACATGTGACTGACTTATTGTAAATTTAAAAGTTGCAGTATCTGCTCGAAAACACACAGTGAATACAAAAGTGCTCTGATCTAAAACGTATGATATGAATACTGTGGTGAGAAAGTAAATGCATGCTGCAGTGTTACCTGCTCCTGAAGCCCAGCATTAACTGTGCGTTTACAGCATGGTATAACCATATAACCATAGACCAATTACAGCACGGAAACAGGCCACCTCGGCCCTTCTAGTCCGTGCCGAACACTTATGGTTGAGGACATTGTTCTGCAGTTACTACATTACTGGAATTATTGCAGATTAGAAATTGCTTACAGCTTTTATGAATCTAAGAAGATAATTGTAGTATTACCTATTGTCAGTTTTGACAGCCAATAATAGTGCTTATTAAATTTATAATTAGGTTAGTGAATATAGATTTATTTACTTTGTATTGTACTGTATTGTATTGTACAGGAAATTATACCATTTTTTAACAGGTCATTTTTACTAATTTTACTTATTGCTTTTCTGCCATGTACCTTTTGTCACTTGAAAGCATTAATCAGGAATTTGGGTACATGCTTCCTGATTCTGTCTGTTAATTGTAATGGATGAAAAATAATGGACACGCACTCTATAATTCAGGACTCGAGTTTCTGTTGAGGAATAGCCATATCAGGTGTGGAGATTTATAAAAGAATCCTTGTTTACAATAAGGCCGACACCTTCACAGCGATGTTATAGGATGTGTATCAATTGTAGGAGCTAGACATTTGAGGCATATTTGGTATTAGATTATGAATAGTATTCTGACATTAACTTAACAGTTCAAAGATCGCCAACCTTTTTTTTCCAAAATAACATATTTTAGACAGGAATTTTTGGACTGAGGAATTTTGATTTTGCAATTTGATATTTAGAATCGTGAATTGTTTAAGATGACGCGATGTTTTTTGAAAATGGGAGGCATTGAGTCTTAGATTCCTATTAGCCCACATGTCACACTGTAGAGATCACCTATCCTTCATGCACATATCAAAATACATGAATTTTATTTAAACCTGTACTTATGTTTATGGCAGAAACTCATCCACTTACAATATATGACCCAAGTCTCAGCCACATATGATTGCTCTTGACAAGTTTCATTGTTTTGACAGCAAAAAAATACTGTGCAGTCTCATTACAAAACCAAAAGATTATTTGAGTTTTTATAGATAAGGGGAACTATGAACCACTGACACTCACTGAATGTCTATGTTGGAATGACAGATACCAAACAAATTGAAGGTGTTCTTCTGACAGGATGACCTACAGCCGACCTTGTTTCACTGTTTGGACAGCAAGAAATACCATGCAGTCTCTTATTTATGTTTGCCCTTACTATACATAATTTACAATCAGTACAGTGATGATCCAACCTCCTGCCCTCAGTGGTGCTGGAGAAGGGGTTAAGAACACCTCGGTGTTGGGGGGTAAAGGAAATTACAACATTTAACAATTGGTGTAAAGGACTTGCTTCCCCAGAGAGAGCACACCCATACTTCACTATTGCAAAGGCCAATTTATAAATACATTGTTTTTATTCATTTTTATGAAAGAACGTTTTTTACATTAACATTTAATACTTAAAATAACTCAACATACAACTGTATAGGGAAAATCTGTCATTTTTTACATCTGTTGAGAAGTTTTTAAAAGTATTTACAGTTTTCTTGACTTTAACAATTAAGTGCTTTGATGATATGTTCACAGTGACAATATTGTCTGCAGGTTAGCCGGATAAGGTGTATTTTAACTCCAGTACAGTTTCCCCAAAGTTACCTGTGCTCTGCGCAACTCCGGGGCTAAATTTGTCACACTGTCCAGCTCCATTCATCATGTGTGATTTTGTTTTATATGTCAGAATGAACTGAACCACTCTTTTAGTGTCTGACTGATTAGTCTGTTCGAGTCCTGCCTCTTCTCGATGCATGGGCAGAAGTGTGGATTTACCTATGAAATAGGTATGAAATAGATCCTTGACCAATGAAAGAAATGCATTCCTGGCAAACATGTTATTAAGCAACATTTTGTAAATCAAAAAGTCGGAGTGAAATGCCTCATGGGCATCCCAGTGCACTATTCCCGCACTATTTATTACAGTGAAAAATTTCCTGGTAGAAAAGACACGTGTTCCAAAATTTAGGCAAAAGTTTGTAAATTACCTATTTGTAATCTGGGAAATAACCGTGGTGAAAAAACAATTCTGATGCGAATTATGACTGTTACCAGATGAAAAAAATGTTTTAGATTATTCATTTGCCTGTACATATTTTGATTGTGAAAAGTATAATGAATTAAAGTGGAACTATGCTCCTTCATTGATGCACGAGTAGTGTATTTTGTTGCACAAACTTTAACTTGCTCTAAGTACCTCTTGGAGTTGTCTAGATTCTCTCGTAGAATTTTCCTTACACTGCAATATATTCTCTTAAACATTTTGCATTGTTAAAAATGAAATTCGGGTAAATACACAGTCAAGGTTTATTATTAGAAAACATAATATTAACTAAGACCAAGACCAAGATAAAAACCATCATTAGGCAAAATTAGCTGGGATATAACTAAGGTGATGACTTTTACCAAATGTTTCTATTTTTACAATGCACATGTGCTTTTATTTTTAACAATACATCACTGTAATCCCAATCATCAGATCATTGCCAGTGGTTCAGAATCATGGATGTAGCTCCAGATATCAGATACAACTGAACAATTTAGAGCAAGAATCTTGAATTCAATGACACTCATATAAACATAAAAATTAGGTGCAGGAGTAGGCCATTCGGCCCTTCGAGCCTGCCCTGCCATTCAATATGATCATGGCTGATCATCCAACTCAGTATCCCGTACCTACCTTCTCTCCATACCCCCTGATCCCCTTAGCCACAAGAAGTAAAGCCTCATGAAGTAAATCACTTCACCAGGAGCCTGTTATTTATGTTAGGGCTACAGTATTTGTATCACATATTAATGTACCACAACATAGCCAATATGAGCAATGCTGGAACCACAATGAACTGCAGATGCTGGAATCTTGAGCAAAACACATAGTGTTGGAGTAACTCAATGGGTCAGGCAACATCTGTGGAGGGAATGGGTGGGCTGCATTCTGGGTTGGGACCCTTCTTCAGATTAATTATGATAAGGGGGAGAAAGCCTGAATAAAAGTTGTCTGGAGCAATACAGGACTATTTAGACAGCGAACCCATTGACTATGATAGTGAACACAAAGATCTGTTAGATACAGTATCTAATGAATATTAGATTAGAATCCATGGAAGAGAGTTTACAAAGATACTAACTACAGAGTTAAGAAATTACTAGTAAAGTGTTACCCCTTTAACAACAACAAGAACAACGATATTCCCACCACAATCTCATCCGTTCAAACAACACTCCCCCATACACCATTCAGGGAAGCCCTCAGCTCCTCAATTAAACCGTTCATTTCTCAGTGGATCTACAAGAGCAATTCAACGGTTCTGCTTCCCCCACCCTCGGACCCTAGCCCTCACCGCTGTCAGATATTCACCATCCCCTCTGATGCCCATCTTTTGGATGCAGTATGGTCAGTCCTCAAGAGGCCTTACCTTTGTACCCCTACGCCCACACCTCAACAAGTTCCAGCCTGCCAGGACATAGGGCTCTTCTTCTGTCGCCTCCTCCTCCGGGCTTTTTTTCTACCGTAAAGAGTCCTCGCCTCCCAGTGACAACCCTTTCTCCCGTCTCTAACATTGCTCCTCCTCCAGGACTCCCCCTGCTGGCCTTTATCCTCCCTGGACTTTTATTTCCAACTGCCAGTGCAACAACAATTGCCTTGACCTCGCTACTCCCTTTACCCATTCCAATCTCAGCCACCACCACTCCCCCCCAAATGTACAGCCCTCCGCTGACTCAGCAACAGTGTTACTAAAGTCGCCGACATGGGACGTGTTGTTGTGGTCTGACCTCTGCTGTGCCAGCTCTCAGACACCTCCGCATATCTACCCCTTGACCATGACCCCACAGACGAACACCAGGCCATCATCTCCCTGATTGCGTCTCATCACCTCTGGCAATCTCCACTCCACAGCGTCAAATCCACACTGCCCGCTTCCATCTCCTCCCTAAAATCCACAAACAGGACTGCCCTAGCAGGCCCATTGTTTCTGCCCCACTGAACTCATCTCTACATACCTTGATTTCATCCTAGAACTCCTTATTGTATTGTATATCTTTATTGTCATTTCCTGAGTATTCGCATACCCAGAGGAAACAAAAAAACGTTGCTCAACCAGTGTCCATGCAGTCCCTTCCCACCTGCATCTGGCACCTCCCAGGACCTTCCACTCTGTATTGCCCCTTTTGCTTCATCTTTTCCATGGATGTCCAGCCCCTTTACGCATCCACCCCACACCTGAAAGGTTACAGGGCCCTCTGATTCCTCTTTGAACAGAGACCCAACTAATTTCCCTCTATTAATGCTCTCCTCTGCCTGGCGGAACTTGACCTCAACCTCAACAACTTCTTTTTGACTGCTCTCACTTTGTCCAAGTTGATGATGTAGCCATGAGCACTCGTAAGGGCCACAGTAATCCTGCCTTTTTGTTGCTTATGTCGAACAGGTGTATACTGGCACATCCCTATACTCTTTCTCCGTTACATTGACAACTGCATCAGAGCTGTCTCCAACACGCATGCAGAACTCATTGATTTCAGTAACTTCCACCTTGCCCTCAAATTCACCTGGACTATTTCTGACACCTCTCTTCCCTTTCATGATCTCTGTCCTCCATCACAGGAGACAAACTATCGGTTGATGTCTACGACAAATCTGCCAATTTCCATGCTTATCCGGAGTACACGTCCTCCCACTCAGCCTTTTGCAAAGACACTATCCCATACACTCACTTCCCGTCACGTCCAACATGAACCCACCATCAGTCACATCTGACCACCTCCATAACTTTCCCAACCTGCTCTTGTACCTCCTCCCTCGCCTCCGTCCAGGGACCTCAGCAGTTCTTCCTTGTGAGACAGAGGTTCACATGCATCTCTGCTAATCTCATCTGCTACATCCAATATTCCTGATATGGCCTGCTATAATCGGCGAGACCAAGCATAGACTGTGCAACCATTTTGATGCACACTTGCGTTTGGTCTTTCAAGGCCTACTTCATCTCCAGGTTGCTAACCATTTTAACACATCTTCCCATTCCCATACTGACCATTCTGTCTTGGGCCTCCTCCATTGTCAAAGTTAGATCACATGTAAACTGGAGGAACAGCACCTCATTTTCCCCTTGTGTCGCTTACAACCCATTGTATGAATATTGAATTCTCCAATTTTAGGTAACCTCTAATAAACCTATTCCCCCTCCCATTTCTCCCCACACCCACTTCTACCCCCCCTCCCCCTCAGCCTGTATCCCATTTGGACTCGCACCTAATTCTCCCCGCCCCCTTCCCCTCCACCTACATTCCTTCCTGTAGCTTTGTAATTCGCAACTCTTCAATCCAAAGATCCTACAGCGAGCAAGATAGACCACTCGACGAAAAAAACGTAGTACGGTCATGGGCAGATTCATGGGTAATTTTCGGCCCCATTTCCGTAACCGGATTCCGTCTCCGCACCAAAGATCCCATAGCGGAGCAAAGATGACTAGTGCGGAGATGGAAGCCGGTTACGGAAACATCCTCGTAAAAATAAAAGTTCTTTGGTAAAAATCATCACCTCATTTTCAAAATTATAATTTATTAACACAAACTGTTCCCCCGCAATGTTGATTACACTGCGAGTCGGGTCGGGTTACTGAAATGGATGAAAAAAATTCCCACGTTCCGCTCCGTTGTGTACTACACGTCAGACCATTGCATTTAGCAGGAGTGGTCTATCTTGCTCCGCTATAGGATCTTTGCTTCTTGCACCTTCAGTTTTTGCATCTTTGGTCTTTGTCCATCACTCTGCCTATCAAAGTCCCCCCCTGACTTGTGTTCACCTATTACCCGCCAGGATTTCTCCTGCCCCTCCTCTCTTCTAGCTTTCTTTCCCCCACCCCCACAATCAGTCTGAAGAAAGGTCCCAACCTGAAACGTTCCCTATCCATGTTCCACAAGAATGCTGTCTGACCTGTTGAATCAATCCCGGACTATGTCTCATTTTTTGTCTATGTCTGGTTAAGGATCTAGGAAAATTATTTTCAACCAGATGCAGACTAATGTGTGTAAAATAGATGTAAAGTATTATATTGCACAGTTTTTATCTTCTTACAGTAATTCCCAATCTATTCATGAATGTGGAATACATTTGGAAGGTTAAGTTCTCCTTTAAATGCAAATAACTGTAATGATTGGCCTCATTTAGTAATTGATCATAGCACTGACATCTAATTAAATAGAGCAATATTGATTTTTGAACAGAATTTTCCATTGCTTTGAGGACAGTTAACAAGAGTGACATGGATAGTTTATGTAGGGAATGTGAGATTTTGCTGCTTTAGTCAAGTCAAGTTTATTGTTACATGTACAAGTACAATGAGGTCGAGTTACATTAAAAATCACAGGCACATAGATTGAGATAGCATACGGAAAGGTACATTACATAAATTGCACATAAATTCCACAAGGCAGTGTAAAGGGCTGTTTTTAAAAACATGACAATTAAAAACTCAAT
Organism: Leucoraja erinaceus; assembly: GCF_028641065.1. Lineage (NCBI taxonomy): Eukaryota > Metazoa > Chordata > Chondrichthyes > Rajiformes > Rajidae > Leucoraja > Leucoraja erinaceus. The sequence continues at coordinate 16,461,687 of NC_073402.1, read as the reverse complement.
TAACAGTACATGGTAGTGAAAGAGGTGGTTCATAGTGTTCCATCGCCGAGGTAGGGCTGTTCAAAAGCCAGCAGGTCTTTCCTTCAACCGACAGGAAGGAAAGACCTTAGTCTTGAATCTGGTGGTTTGGGACCTCTGTACCTTCCGTCTGATGGTTGCCGCAAGAAGTGCATGGCCTGGATGCAGGACGAACTTGATGAAAGGTGGTGCAATCTTGAGGCAGTGCCTTACGTGCATGCAGTAGATGGTGGGGATGCCTCTTGCGTTCTTGTTGGGATTGGTGTAACAAGCATGATGTAACAAGTCAGAATCACAACTTCAACTAAAGATTGAAAAGATCAGCAGGAGGAAGGAAGGGGGTTGATCCAACAACCATGGAATACCAGTAAATTTAATTGGGAAATTACAAATATACATCAAGATGAAAATGGAAGAAGGCTAATTGGTTAATTTTAACTCCCACATTTCAAACAAAACTGCAATAGTAGATGTTTTATCCACTGAGAGGAAGCAACTTCATTTGTCTTCCCTCTTCCGTGCTTCTTTGTCTATTGTACAGAGATCTGTTTCATGCTAACCTGCATTTGGTTATGTGTCTGAAGGATATGGAGAAAATCATTGTTCAATTATAGGAATTCTTACATGTGGTCTGAGCCATATCAATTTTAAGATCTTCTGGCTACTTTCTGCAGCTACTTTCTGCAGCTTTCTGCAGCTCAGGCACCTTGAGAAAGCGTCTCTCATGATATTCAGCATGTACACTGTGTGTGTGTAGGACACGAAACATGCGGTGTTTGCACTGGTTATGGGGCTGTCCCACTGTACGAGCTAATTCAAGAGTTCTCCCAAGTTTCCCCTGATTCGAACTCGGAGAATTATGGTAATAGCCGCTCGGAGGTACTCAGGGCTCTCGTTAACATTTTTCAACGTGTTGAAAAATCTTCATGAGTCTTCCCGAGCTTACTGCGTTTCCCGAGTACCTGCCGTTAGCGTTACAAACCGCTAAGAGATGTCCCGAGCTCCGACGTACCCGCTACGTACTTTCCACGAGTTTGATTTTTTTTAAACGGGAGAATTCTTGAAATAGCTCGTACAATGGGACAGCCCCTTAAGGATGAGAGAATGAACTTGTAGTATTTGCACCATGAAGGTAAGGTTATGAACTATTATGTTGTCTTGGCCAATAATAAATTAACATATGACCCATAAGATTCCTTGGGGATACAGCTATCCACTTGTTTCCAGATTGAGCGTGTGCCAAATCCATTTTATTCGGCGGAGATGGGAGCTTTGGGGGGTGGGGCTGGATCCCAGTTTAATGAATCTAACTGAATGGGCTGGTAATTTGCCTTCAATTTAATGAGCTGTAATTTTAGTTAATGAAATTTTATGAGGAACCAGATTGAATGTATTATGCAAATCCATACCAACTGCATTCATGGATGAATCCTTGTCTATTAGTTAATTACCTTTTGAAAACATTCAAGTAGGAATTATTTTTCGACATCAAGTGAATCAAGGAGCATGAAAAAAGGGGTTTGGCACAAGAGAAGTAGTGATCTGGTTGAACGATGGTGGAGGTTTGAAGGGCCATATGATCTACTACTGTAGTGTTTTGCTTTCAGCTCATATGTTCCACATTGCTATGTGTGCTAATGTTAGGCATTAGTTCTCTACACATTTAATTGACAGTTTTATTACGTTGTTAGTCCTTGGTGCACAGAGCCTACTACTGTAGCCACTTTAATTCCCCATCCCACTCCTCTGATCTATCTGCCTGAGGCCTCCTACACTGTTTCAGCAAGGCCTAACATGCTGGAGGGAAAAAGCCTCCATGATGCAATCTCCTGGACTCAATAACGAATTCTCCATCATTAGTTCACAAACCCATCCTTTCTATCTATATCAGAACTGGCCTTCTCTGCCTAACATCATTTAGGTTTGATTATTTTCCTTTCTGTTTATTATAGTTTGATCTGTACAGCCATGGTACTAACAACAATAAAATATAATGTGCTACTAACTGGTACTATATTACATTCACTCATTTGGTACCATCTTTTCTGAGACATTTGCTTTGTTCTACCCATCCCGTTCCCACCTTCACTGCTACTGAAAACTTGTGTTCTCACTTGCCCAATCCTGACAAATGGTGTCTGACCCAAAACATTCACTATTTCTCTTTGCACAGATGTTGCCTGATCTGCCAAGTGTTTCCAGCGTTTTCTTTTTAAAAAACAATGTCAGAATGTCGCCATAAGGTAACATAGGCCTCCTAGACGTTAGTCTAGATATTTGGCTGACTTTAAAATCCTTATTATCAGTCTTCCTAATGCTATTTCAAAGAGCTCTAAGTAAGTGAAATTCAGCAGTAGGGTTCAGGTTACAAGTTATTCATAGCACCTTCTCTCAAAATTCTGGCTGCAGGAAGAGTGCTTAAAAGTTAAGGGCCTGTCTCAGTTGGGCAACCTAATCCGCGAGTTCTGGCGATTTTGCCCTCGACTCATACTTGAAGTATGGTCGACACAAGGTCGTAAGAGGTCTTCGTAACTCTCCTTCATGCTCGAGAGTGGTCTTTGCGTACTCGCGGCCTCAGCTAGATTGCGGCGTTTTTTTCAATATGTTAAAAAATGCTCCCGAGTAAAAAAAGGTCGCCATGGAAAAAAGCGATACTTTATTTACTCGTAGGTTTAGTCGTAGTAGGTCGCAGTAGGTCGGAATGTTAATCGTAGGTAATCAAGCGTAGTCAAAGATAGTCGTAGATAGTCTTCATCATAGTCGAAGGGAGGTCGAAGGAGATCGAAGGAGGTCTTCTTCACTCTCCACAATTCGGTGTCCAATTTTCCTGAAGTTAGCTAGTCAAAGCTGGTCTTCAACATAGTCGAAGGAGGTCGAAGGAGGTCTTCTAAATAGTCCAAGGTCTTCAACATATAATTTTTTAAAACTCTTCTAAACTCGCAATTAGGTCGTCCAAGTGGGACAGCCCCTTTACTCCACGATGCAGGCAGCACACTTTCAGCTGCTGGAGAGTGTTAGCAGGGAGGGAACAATAGTGGGTTACAATGATAGAAGGGGAGATGGTAGATGGAGAGACCTCTTGAAGATCCAGGATTCAAGGAACCTGTACAGGCTTCTGAATAATAAAATGTGCAGAAGACAGCTGTATTGTGCAAAGGGCATTCATTACATGAAGTTGGCAGGGAAATAGGTACAAGGGCATGAGTAGCTTCCACGAATGCCTGTCCTATTGCAATGCCTGCACTACAGCCAGATCTAATGTAAAAATCACATTTATCAAAAAAGGTAGATTCCCATTTTGTTGGTAGAGCTATATGTGACTTTGGCAATGCAGCAAAGTTTTATATCTCAGCAGAAGCAGTCTGCAAAAATCCCACGGCCAATTTCAGAGAAGAAGTCATCTGACTTACACTTTTATTTTGAGAGCTGAGCAAGGCACCTGCATTAGTCACTTAAATAGTGCTTGGTATTCCCCCAAAGTGTACTTGTGGGTTGCTGATGGCGCTAAGATGAATGTCTGGCGATGCAAATGAGCATGAGTGCTTATTCATTAATTTATTAGAAGGGGAGAGATAAGGGTGGAGCGAATTGAACAGTGCCTGAAGCTAAAAATGGAGTTGGTTCAATATGGCACTGACCTTGACCTCATAAGGACAACAGCAAACTTATTTTGGCACTTCATACAGGCTCACTTACATGGCAATCTGTACAAGGGTCCTGACCCAAACAATTGTTTACCCATTTACCTCCACAGGTGGTGCCTTCCCCTAGCACTTAGGTTTTTGCTCAGGATTCCAGCATCTGCAGTCTCTTATATCTTCATTATATATGACTCCTGGCATTGTTCACCATGACAATCTGTGCTGATTACTTTCCCAGGATGTGTTTCAAGGACTCCTGCACATAGAAGCTACTCTGCCATTTGCAACTCTAAGTGTGCAGCATTCAGAAACCCAGAACATCAATAAGTGAGCATGAAGCAAACCTAATGCTTACATCAATAATATTTGCTCTGTCCTAATTATGTTGAAGGAAATCATGTTACCTTTTGGTTAGATAGAAACATAGAGTCTTGAAATGACGAGAGACTATTCAGTTAAGTGTGAAATTGGACATGACCCATTGATTTGTTCCTGACTCTAAAAAAACATTATTGATCAGATGGGATCTACAGTTCAACGTCCTTACAAAATCCATTTTAACCTCAGTTTTACATACAAATGCATAATTTAATCAAGAAATGTGTAGATAATTTTGATTTGATGTTTGATTAAATCCAGAATCTTTCTTCTTTATCGTTAACATGTTCTATTTTAATTGTTTTGTTTGCAGGGCAGAATATCCTCCAGGCATCCATCTCACTATTTCAGGGATGTTGATTTAGTTTATTTTTTGCAACCACAATGCAATCCATTGCAAATTGATTCATCTCTGCTATAAATGCCCCAGCAAAGTAACAGAGATCAGCACCACTCCCAGACACACTTGGCATTACTTAGCACGGCCATCAAAACGTATCTTTAACTCTGTTTCCATTTTGGCAGTGGATTGCTGAACCTGAGGCTTAGATGTGTTTGTATGTGTTTGGATTCTACAGCCAGGAGCTTCAATGGATTTAACAATCCATTGAAGTTCCTGTTATATTCTGAAAGTTGCATTCAGTGTAAATCTGAAGAGTGCTCACTGTAATGAGGCAGCCATTTGGAACTTCATTTGAATAGTAGATTATTTTAGGTGTTGAATCACTAACATTCCAGAAATGGCATTTAAAAAAAAGTATAACAAAAACAAATGTGCAGCTAATTACAGTGATCATACTCTGAATAAAATGTATTATTATTTTAATTTGACAACAGTGTTTGTGGTACATTGTGTGAAGTTTGAAAGCATTAACAGTTTTGTGTTTTGTGTGCCTGACAAGAAAATATTTTTGGTGGATTTTCCAATCTTCCAACATGCTTAAATGACAGAATTGTTGAAGGATTCAAAAATGTTGTCAAATTCCTAATGTAATTTTTGAATGAATCTTTCAGAGCTACATAGGAATGGCAGACAATATGGTCTCTTCCAACACAAAGTTGATACTCTGGAAGTAGGTAAGTGATTGAATGTGGTGCAATGACACTGCACTGATCCCCTCCCTAACTTCATATCCCGACTCTACAGGAGATCCGCTTCCCAGTCTTCCTCCTGGTGTCAGAGACCACCCAGCCCTTTCCCCTGTGTGGTCTCCCTAACCTTCATCAGTTTAAATGAAATTGCTGGGTACAGGGATGCTTCACACTATTATGTTAAGATTCAGATAATTATATGAAACAATTGTTTTGTTAACGTGTTGCTGTTCCACCTGTCTTTTGACCCGTGAAGACTGGTGTGCCATACTGGATTCCATGTGATGGTATTTTAAAGTTTTGTGGAATCTTATTGCAAGGGAAGTGACAAAGTGTGGCCAGCATCTCTGGGATTCCAATCAGGCATAATTCATTACAAATCCCCTTCCATCTTCACAGAGAAAATCTTATCTCCCTGATCATAAAAGATGCAAGGAACTCCATTTGTGCACAGATCGTTGTAGATAACCTTTCCCTCATTGTTCCAATCCTGTGAACAGGCCCATTTATATACAGCCCCATAAATGTTTCCTTCTCTGGCCCTTCTCGTTTATGGCATATGTATTCCTAATGGTAACATTTTCAATCCCATGGGGAGTTCATCTTTTTGAAAGAACTTCACTGATTTTTATTTAGCTTTCATTAAAGGGATTGTGAAGATGATCAAGACTGATAATAGATATGTACTTTCTTTGATGGACTATATCCATAGAAAAAGATCACTGTTAGGACGAACAAAGTATATTGTGTTACCACTTGATATAAAATATTCATAATCATCCCTCATCTGAAATGAAAAGTTATTCAAATGAGCGAGACCATTCATTTGTTTAGAGTTAGCGTGGAAACAGGCCCTTCGGCCCACTGGGACCGCGCTGACCAACGATCCCCGCACATTAACACAATCCTACATTCATAGGGACAATTTTTACATTTACCAAGCCAATTAACGTACAAACCCACACGTCTTTGGAGTGTGGGAGGAAACCGAACATATCGGATTTGTGAGGTTATGATTCAGCACCATCTACCGCACAGATTCTAAGTATCACATGTGTCCTTATGATATTTGATTAAATAATTAATTTGAGTATCCATCATATTTTTTCGAGTATTTGTTGTTATTAGGCACTTTGAATAGGCATTCTCTCATGCCATTTTGCAAATGTTCCATGCATCAATGCAAAAAATAAAAAATAACTTGCCATTCACCTATGGCACCACGGAGTACTCTTAAGGTTCAGGAATGTGAGAACAAGAATTCACCCATAGAATATATATTCCATACCCATGGCCTATTCAATAATTGTAGAAATCACACCATAACTGATCTGACTCTTAGGCCCAACTACTCTTGACTCAGTACCCACAAATACCTTTCCTAACAAACGTATCAATTTACAATAGAGGCACAAGGAACTACGGATGCTGGGATTTTGAGCAAAGCACAAAGTGCTGGAGTAATTCAGCAGGTCACGTAGCATGTCCGGGGGGCATGGATAGACGAGTCTGGATCCTTCTTCGCGTCCTCCAGAGATGCTGCCCGACCCGTTGAGTTACTCAGCATGCTGTATTTTATGTCAATTCACAAAACATCAAATTGCGCTTCCAACACGGCTTTTTTTGTTCTTCTGTTGTCAGGATTCCCTACTGAAATAAGCGTTGAGGATGGGCGACTGGAATTTCCTTGGAGGGATTTTGGAAGAAGTACACATCCACTCCACCATCGTTGGGAAAATATGGCTGACCATCCTATTCATATTCCGCATGCTTGTCCTGAACGTGGCCGCTGAGGATGTGTGGAACGACGAGCAGTCAGAGTTCTTCTGCAACACCGAGCAGCCAGGGTGCCGCACCGTCTGCTACGACAAAGCTTGCCCCATCTCCCTCATCCGATATTGGGTCTTGCAGGTGATCTTCGTGTCTTCTCCGTCCCTGGTGTACATGGGCCACGCCCTGTACCGGCTGAGGGCGCTGGAGAAGATGAGGCAGAAGAAGAAAGTCGAGCTGAAGGGTGAACTGGAAGAGCCGGAGACAATGTTGGAAGATAGGCGCAGGTTGGAACGCGAGTTGAGACAGCTGGAGCGCAGAAAGTTAAACAAAGCTCCACTGAGAGGTTCTCTTCTGCGGACCTACATCTTGCACATCCTCACCAGGTCCGTGTTCGAGGTGGGGTTTATGTTGGGACAGTTTTTGCTCTACGGACTGGGATTGGATCCTCTGTACAAATGCGAGCGGTTCCCCTGCCCCAACGTGGTCGATTGCTTCGTGTCAAGACCTACAGAGAAGACCGTGTTTATGTTGTTCATGCTGAGTATAGGGTGATTTCACTAAAGGTCACTGGAGCGTGGATCCGCACCCACGTGACCAAAATTCTCAGGTGGAGGATATGCTATCCATCCGGTACATGTTAGTGGATGGGAAAAATCGCATTTTCCCACCCGTTAAAAACATAGAAAACGGCGAGGTTGAGAGCTGCAATTTACTGTGCCAGTCGGGGTGACTGTGAGGCACAGCTACCTAGATTTACAGGGGAAAAAAAAGATAGCAAGTAAGGTAAATTCAAGAGGGAACTGAAGGTGCCTATCCACCGGAAGTCAGGAGCCGACAATTGCCGAGGATATTTAAAGGTCCAAAATATCGGGAAATATCGCGTTTTCCCGCTGAATTTCATCAAAAGTAAGGCATTATATACTTTTTTATCTTTATTCATTTGTTAGATGAGAATTTTTAAAAGTGAAAAATCACTCAGTAAAAGTTCAAAATCGCCCATGGTTCTCAGGTTGGTTTTAACATGCAAAATCAAAACGCCTCTGAAGCTGCATTTACCATTTAAATAATGATAAACTATCAATGCCTTTTTAAATAAATTTCACTCAGATGCAAGCTAAGGAATGTGATAATTATCAGCTGTCAGTTGGACAAAATTAGGACATTTTATTATTTCTTGTTTAAAGCCTGCACATTCACCCAAACAACTTATGTATTAATTGGGTGAATGTGCAGGCTTTAAACAAGAAATAATAAAATGTCCTAATTTTGTCCAACTGACAGCTGATAATTATCACATTCCTTAGCTTGCATCTGAGTGAAATTTATTTTAAAATGCATTGATAGTTTATCATTATTTAAATGGTAAATGTAGCTTCAGAGGCGTTTTGATTTTGCATGTTAAAACCAACCTGAGAACCATGGCCGATTTTGAACTTTTACTGAGTGATTTTTCACTTTTAAAAATTCTCATCTAACAAATGAATAAAGATAAAAAAGTATATAATGCCTTACTTTTGATGAAATTCAGCGGGAAAACGCGATATTTCCCGATATTTTGGACCTTTAAATATCCTCGGCAATTGTCGGCTCCTGACTTCCGGTGGATAGGCACCTTCAGTTCCCTCTTGAATTTACCTTACTTGCTATCTTTTTTTCCCCCTGTAAATCTAGGTAGCTGTGCCTCACAGTCACCCCGACTGGCACAGTAAATTGCAGCTCTCAACCTCGCCGTTTTCTATGTTTTTAACGGGTGGGAAAATGCGATTTTTCCCATCCACTAACATGTACCGGATGGATAGCATATCCTCCACCTGAGAATTTTGGTCACGTGGGTGCGGATCCACGCTCCAGTGACCTTTAGTGAAATCACCCTATTGCCGCAGTTTCCTTGTTCTTAAACATCCTCGAAATCATTCACCTGGGCTGCAAGAAGATCGAGTTGGGGCTCTTTGGCTGTTATCCCAGACTGAAGGAGGAAGTGGGAGACCTGTACATGAACAAATCGCAGAAAAACTCTAGTGTTCAGCAAATCTGTGCCGCTGTCTCTCGGCCCTCGCAACCGATGATGATCCCCTCCGCCCCCAGCGGCTACGATCTGCTGCTTGAGCAACAAGTGGAGTCCATCATATATCCGATCTTCACACCGCCGCCTGAATTCAAATCGCTTCAATGTGACCAGAAACGATGTCAGAAAGGCGAGGAGCAAGCACCCGTGGCCAATCAGAAAAACTCAAATTATAATGCAGCCCCCAGCGCCAATGAAGGACAAAAAAAGTCAAATGGATCTGAGATTCCAAGGCAACGTAGCGAAGAGTTGGATCACTCCAACACTGCCTCCGTTCCCGTTGGCAGTTCCACACCAAGCTCCAATTCAGCCAGTCAGATGGAACTATCGACGGCCGGGTTGTTATACCCGACCCTTCACGCAGGTAGGGCATCATTCACTGCAATTTCAGCCAGCGCCAATCGCAAGCCACGTCGAGCCAGTGCCTATTTTAACTGCAACACAGAGGTTGAGGGCAGCGGCTCTGCCACAGAATCCGAGCCAAGTAACAAGGGAAGATGTGGCTTCAATGCTACCCGGGCCAGGGCAGCTTCGAAAACAGACCTCAAACGGACCAGCAGACCTGACTCCCCTGATTCAATCTGTGAATCCAGCTCAGAGTCGAAGCATAGTGGAAACGGCGACAGTCGCCATGCCCTCTCTCACTCACGGAGAATGTCATTGGCAAGTAACGCCAGCGGCAGGCGTGCTCCCACCGATCTCCAGATATGAGCGTTAGTTTAATTAATATCTTGTCTCTGTTCAATACAAGAGTATATAATTTGGTTCTTAGAAAACTAAGATTGTTTGGTCTCAAACTCTGAGGTCAAGGGGTATGTGATGCCAGTGGGGTTATAAAAAAATTACCAAGGAACAGTTACAACGAATAAAACATCTATTGCCCCAAACAGATCTCTCTTTATTCGAAGGTAGACAAAAATGCTGGAGAAACTCAGCATCTGAAACTCAGCATCTATGGAACGAAGGAATAGGCGACGTTTCGGGTCGAGACCCTTCTTCAGACTGATGTGGGTGGGGGGGGGGGGAAGAAAGGAAGAGACCGAGACAGTAGGCTTGAGGGAGAGCTGGGGAGGGGAAGGAGGGAGAAAGCAAGGACTGCCTGAAATTGGAGAAGTCAATGTTCATACCGCTGGGGTATGAGGTGCTGTTCCTCCAATATGAGGTGCTATTCCTCCAATTTGCGCTGGGCCTCACTCCGGCCATGGAGGAGACCCAGGCCAGAAAGGTCGAATTAGGAATGGGAAGCCGAGTTGAAGTGCTGAGCCACTGGGAAATCAGGTTGGTTATTGCGAACTGAGCGTAGGTGTTGGGCGAAGCGATTGCCAAGCCTGCGCTTGGTCTCACCGATGTAGAGCAGTTGACACCTGGAACAGCGGATGCAGTATATGAAGTTGGTGGAGGTGCTTCACTGCTTGGGTCCTTGGATGGAGTGGAGGCTGAACATTTTTCATGTTCAATTGAGGAAATGTAAGGACATGTGATGAAATGTAAAGCCTGATTGTAAATTTCTCAATTTTACATAGGGTATTGTGGAACATTTATAAAGCGACAAGTGTAGCATTTCCTGCGGTTGCAAGGGGAAGTACCAGTGGAGGGGGTGGTTTGGATGGGAAGGGACAAATTGACCAGGGAGTTATGGAGGGAACGGTCTCTGCAGAAAGCAGAAAGGCGAGGAAATGGGAAGATGTGGCCAGTAGTGGGATCCCGTTGGAGGAAATATCGGAGGATTATATGTTGCATGCAATGGCTGGTAGGGTGAAAGATGAGGACAAGGGGGATTCTGTCCTTGTTACGAGTAGGGGGATGGGGAGTGAGAGCGCCACTGAGGGATATAGAGGAGACTCTTGTGAGAGCCTCATCTATAATAGAAGAGGGGAATCCCGGTTACCTAAAGAGTGAGGACATCACCGATGCCCTGGTCTGGAACACCTCATCCTGGGTACAGATGCAACATAGACAGAGGACACAATTTTAAATACATTAAGGTCATTTGACCTTCGAAAGTGCTTTTCTTAATGAGAAATAAGTGGAAACCCATGGACATGGTCAAAATTCAAATAAGCAATTTGTGTAATGAACCTTAAAACTGATGATGCTGAAAATCTGAAATTAAACAGATCATGTTGGAAAAAGGCAGGCAGCATCTGTCGAAAGGAAAACAGAAAGGGAAGCCTTCATCGGAACTGATGGAAATATTTAGGGAAATGTGGTCTCTTAATTGTACTAGGAAGTCTGGAGTGAGGGAACTAAGGTGTACCATGGTTTTGCCTATGTCCTGAATATCAGACTTCAGTAGATGTAAACACTGCGTTGGGCCTTGCTTGTCACAGGCTCGTGTCACCCTCAAGGCTGAAAATCCGTTTCAATAGTCCAATACATGAAGTGTGGAACGGATCAGCATAGCAGAGGTTTGCCAACAAGGTTATTGGAGGTTATCTTTATTATTGATATTCCTCCACCAGATGCTTGGTACAGATATTGTGTAAAATGGGGTCTGCAAAAGTACAGGCAATTGATTGAAATGATCTTAAGATACTTTTCAAAAGGCAATGTATTTTCATGATTATTCAGACTATATTGAGAAAGGGATTTCCAAACTCTTTATTGTTGGGATAGCTATTTGGGTTCACTGGAAACCAGAAATAACTCATAACTTTACACCAGTTTTTTAATTCATCACCTTTAGAATCTTGTCAGAGGACGTTCTCAGCAACTTTACAATAATGTAGGAATAACCAATATGATGAATGAAATATTTTGGTGGATATTATTTTAAGATAGAGTGTGAATACGCTCCTTCATTTCATTGAATGTTCTATGCCAAGCAAAACAGGCTAATTATAACCAAAACTATTCCTTAGCTGTCATTGAGCTGCAAACTCATGCAGGCAAATTTAACAACTGGCTGAACATATTTCATGTTCTATTGAGAAAATGTAAGGACATGTGATGAAATGTCGAAGTTTGATTGCAAAACATTTTTCTCAATTTTAGAGGGTATTTGTGCAACATTTATAAAAAAACATTTGACAATCACCCTAGTATATTTGACCTCAGGTACTTTTCTTCTTCTTACAAGCAATTCTTCTAATTGTGATTTCATTCTTTTTTCTGCTTAAGATGTTGGTTTTAAGCTGCTAATTGAATACAATGAGCTGGCTGTGGCTTTTTGCTGCAATTAAATCAGCACAAAGCTTTTATCCCATTTAAAGGAAGGTTTCTGATTCACAAATTCAACATTGTGCTTGTCGGTGAGGGTGGGTTTGTATTTACGATGAAATTTCACTGACCTGCTTTGTAACAAGGCATTGTTTACAAACTGCACCATCTATGGGAATAAAATGGTACTGCATGCCTTTAGTTAATGGAGTGTCTACCAAAGGAGTGTCTACCAAACTTTAATAAATGTGCTAATTGATGCTATTTGGAATTAGTCCAAATGTTAGACTTTTGGTTTATAATAGTTATTTACAGGGCACACATTGGGGAACCTGGGGAACTCGTGTTTAGTGCAGGTTTTAAAAAATCAACATATATAAATCTGTCAATAGTTTATAAAGATTTAGCTTTAAAGCGAATAATTAACAAATGTTATTTGATGGACCAATCCAATACCTCAATAAAAATATAGTTTTGAGGGAGATTGTGTTATAATGAATGAAATGCTGACATTTTGTAAGTAGTGCAACTGTTTGATTTTGTTCACAATACAACTCGGTGCCACTTTAAGTGTGACCTCCATGTCATTGAAAAGTATCTGAAAAGGATGAAACAAGCAGATATGCCATCTGCTGTACCGCAATCTGTTTCCCAGCATGACCAGAGTGGCTTTAATGAAGCAGGCCATGTCTTGGAATGAGAGCATCTGCAAATATTCTTCGTCCTTGTGCCCAAATTTTCCATATAGTTTGATTGAACATCCAAATCCCTTTAATATTTCTCCCTCTCACTTTTACCTTCCTCAGTTTTCATTATATTTATGGAAGAATGAAGGCACATCGACTGTATACTATAAATCGAACATTGTGTATAAGAAACCATGATAGTGTGTGCCATAAATATAGAATGGGAGGTCATTGAGTGGCGAGTAAACAGACTTGGGGATCAACAGTAGTAAAAGTTGAAGCTTCGGTATGATGGAATCGTAACTTAAATTTTATATTTTACTAAGTAATATGGGAAAAGGTTTGGAGGTCTCCCCACTGAAAATCTCACTCCGATCTTTTACCCAATGTCAATAGTACACTTCACTGAAATTTTCTCAAAGTACACAGAATTCTGACTATTCTCTCACTAATTATAGCAGCTTTTTAGATTTCACCTAATGTAAATTTTATGCATGTATAAATAATAGAGGTCAGAGAATTTAAGCCTTGCCCACCGTCCGTTTTTTAAGCCATAGACTTCTCTGGGCTCTTCAATTGTCTTGGACGATCTGTAATTGAAGAAATGATGTACTTTATCTTCAATTGTATAACTGGAAATACTTTAGGTAAACCATATAGTACAGAATTATGAAGAACCCTCTTAATTATAGTGACTAGCAGAGCTCTTTAATATCTTAAGAAAAAATATTGTTCCAGATTTGATGAGGTATGTGGGAGGGAGGTAGAATAAAGGCAGGAGGGAAGAGACAGATTGATACTGCAGCAGTGAGGAAACCTTGTGAGGTTTTGGATTTAAAGGATGAAATAACTTAAGGTTCACAATATTTCAGCTGAGTTTTAGACTGGGTGGGTTGTGCTATTGTTATTTATTTTTATCCTCCATGTAGTTATCACAATTGTTTTCCATCTGAATGCAAATGTACAAATGAAAAATAAAGTAAATCAAATAACCTCTGAACATTGGTAGGACCCTTGACATGGTTCTTTCAACATGCACGGATTCAGTGTTATCAACGTGAACAAAATAAAAATGATTCATATATACAAGACGTTTAATGTACACTAAATTAAATGATCGAATATTTCAGATAAAGTTTGATTGTGATTAGAGAATCATCCGTAAATATTTCTCATCCTTTAGGAAGCAAATGTTAACATGCTACCCAGTCAATTTTGCAGATGTTCTCATATCTTTGGAATGAGGAATAATATTTAAGAAACTACTTAAGGAGAATGAAATAAACACTTTCCATCATTGAACCATCCCAGTAACATCATAAAGAAAGAGTTATTTTCAGAGCTCAGAGTCTGCATTGTTATCAATGTGAATATAATAATGTTGATTTATATCAAAGATCACACTTTTAAACATATAATAATAAATCGATAAATGAATATTTCAGATGAAGTTTGGTCGTGATTTACAGATTGATCTTTAAATCTCTCTTATCCTTTTGATGGACAAAAGGGATGGAAAAAAATATCTGTCTTCATCACTTCATTGTACATTTATGTACCCTCTTTAATACAATAAAATGTCCCAGGGCAGCAAGGATAAAAATAGACAAGATGCAATTAAATTATATAATAACTATTATTTAAATTATATAATAACTATTATTTAAAGTTTGTCTGTAATTAACATTGATCTTAATTGGGAAACACTAAAATTGACGCAATTAGTGGTCTACAGCTGCAACATGGGAAAATGTGGCAATTTATACCTCGTCATCATTCAACTGTAAGATAATTGTTAATATAGCCTAATTCCTGTGACATGATCATTTATTTCTCCTTTTCTTCCATTTCAGATCACAGTACCTCAGCTCTTAACCATTATGAAAAAACAGAATCAGTGACCAATGGCTTTAGGAGCTGCTGAAATTTTGCATTGAACTGGAAAGAATTATTATATGTTCTCCATTCACTGGAAATACAGCGAGTCCTGTTCTTCGTAGGCTCTCATTTCTCTGCACTGAGGGGCAGTAGAGACATACTTATCACATTATGTTGATATCTGTAAGAAACATATGTGCTGCAGCTACCACACTTAAATGACACCAGTGTTTCAATGGAGATGCTATCAACTACGCTCCAATTATCCACCTGAATTTTGGAAAGATTTTATATTCATGGTTGTACAATTGGTCTAATATTGGTATTAGAACAAAGAAGGCTCAGTGACTGGTGCAGTGAGCTACTGTGCTGAGAGTAAGTAGTGGCAAGTAGGTTTTATTCCACAATATGCTCACCTCACTTACTGGGAAGTTTTAATCTGAGAAGCAACTACCCTGCAAAGTCAGAGAACAATAAAATTAATGAACCACCACACTGCACACCCCCTGAAAGTCACTTTAAATATGAAAATGTCTGAACGTTAACAATTATCATTAGTATTTATTAAGCATGCTTGCCTGTTAATCATTAATTCACAGCAATACGATGATAACATACATTTTTATTTTGTCCACACTACTCTAGCATTGAATTCATGCCTTTCGCTAGTTTTGCTCATGTTCCCTCTCATGACTTTTCTGACCTTCCATTTTAGAACAGGATTTCCTGGTTAATTGATTCTTTAGATGAATTGATTGGCAGCCAGATGTTAACTGACATTTCAAAGGTCCCGATCTCTTTCACAGCTCTGGTTACCTGCACTCTTCTAAGAAACAACTTACAGTACTTTTGATCTTACCCATGATCTCCCCTACCTTGCAAACTAGAGTTTTGTTTCTAATCATTCATGCCAAAAATATCTAGAGGTGTTGTGAAGCTTCAATTCCAAGCCCATATACCTCCATGTTTGGTTCCCTCCATTCAATTTTCTGTCCTGTAACAAAACTGGAAATGCCCACATCAGAGGCACAAATGACAGGCGATACGATTCTGAGTATTGGTAAATTACCCTTAGTACTCTCCCTAATGAGTTTGCAGCCTCGGTCATGATTGGCCACACTATCCTTCTCTAGTCATTCAGGTAGCGGGCTCTTTCATATCTATTTCCATCACTAATTATCCAGATAGTCACCTGCAATAACAACTTATTCTTCTCATATCTCAGGAGTCCCATAAAAATATCCCGTCAGCTCCTATTTTTCATCTAATTGCTTTTTCGCATTGACATCACCTGAAAAAAATCATCAGTTATTACAATTTTATGGAGACTTCGCCACATCCACTTTTGACACATTTGATTTGTTACAAAGTTTGTCAGACATCCAGTTAATGATCAGCAACAATGTTCTGCAAGTAATTTTTGGTAAGAACAAAGCCATTACCCTCGATCCCCACCACAAATTATATTTCATGAGGACTCTCGCCCTCCATTCCCTATCTGAAGCTAAGCCTTAATGTTTGTACCTCACTGTCATTTTCAACCTGAAGGTGAACTTCTAACTCACTATCTGTGTAGTCAGCAAAACCACCCACTTCCACTTCCTTCACATTGCCCAACATTGTTCTGCTGCTGATGTAAACCTCATCCATGCCCTTGTTACTCCAGATTACACTTTTCTTCTCACTTTAACCTATCCACATCTTTTCAGAAATATCCTAACTGGCAATAAGTTGTGTTCCCATTAATCCTGTGTTTGTAACTGTGTTGCCAATACCTTAGTTTTAAAATTACAATATTTGATTTGAAATTCTTTCATAGCCTCAGCTCTACTTGCAAAATGGCAAAAAGCATTTCACTTCACTACACCTCGGTGTATGTGAATGTGACTAATAAAATACCTTTGATACCTTTGACTTATCTCACTTGCTGCATCCACTCTCTACTAAGTATTCAATTCTGCCCTTTTGTACAGTCATAGTACTCCTTCATTAGTGGTTTTAACTACAGCTGCCTGGGTCAAAGACCTGAAATTCACTAATAAATATATTTGTTTCTCTATCTCCTATATCCCCCTTTGAGACATTACTTAAAACACAACTATTTAACCGACCAATTGGTATTCTGCCCAAATATGTCCTTTTAAAACTCCATATCAAATGTGATTTAATAATTTTTCTGGGATGTTTTATGCATGCAAGTAGTGTTGCTGCAGAACAAACTAAACATTTTTCAGTTGTCTCATTAACATTGCATGCTCCTTTTCTCAACATAGCCTGTCTTTTCCCAAAAATGCCAAATGCATTGGGCTCTCCCTGTCTCTCTTTAACATCTCCAAATAAATCTGATCTCAAATGATTCCCATATGATCTCAAATTTGTTTGTTCTAACTGACTAATCTGATGCACTCTTTACTATGACAGATTGGGCACTTTCAAGGCACCATTTTATAATGTATCACCACTTAGAAAAACATCTGTCATGGTGATGAACATATTTCTGCCTTTTCCTTATTTTAGTTCAATGTAGCAAAATCTTGATGATTATTTAGACTGTACTGAGCCATCAGTAAACCAGGATTTATACTGCCCAACAAAATATTTCCATAGACAAAAGGACACAAAATACTGGAGTAACTCAGCAATCAGGCAGCATCTCTGGAGAACATGGCTAGGTCATGTTTCAGGTCAGGTCATTCTATCCCAAAAAGGGACTGTTGGTATAGGTTACTAAAAAGAACGTTGCATAGCTGCTAAAGTTGTAATTGGTTTATAATGAAATGTACAATACCCAATAATGTCATCCTGAAACATCTAAATTTGGCTTTGAACAATTAACTTTCAGTTATTGTAAGTCTTCAAAACAATTCTGAATTTGAAAAGCAGACTCTGATGCTCGTTTTTATTTAGAAAAAATAATTCTAGTTTCTACAAGACAGGACACTCATCATGGAATGGGTACCTATGACCTGAGGTGCACATTTTATTTCAGGAGCAACTAGTTTTGCAGATTACTTTGTTCAACTAGCAGTGAAGAATAAATAAGTTGTCGTATCTGATCTTAGTGCCTCCAATCCTCTAGGAAAATTGGACATTTTTCATAGTAGTAATCAAAGTATTGGCCATTGTACTTGAATCCTTTGCACAATGTATGTCTATTTCAGTCTGAATATAATTTATTTAATGGAATTGTGGTAAGAATGATTCCAATATACATAAGAGATAGAATCATACAGCACAGAAACAGGCCCTTGGGTCCAACTTGACCATTCCGATCAAGGTACCACATCTAATCCCATTTGCCTGCGTTGGCCCGTAAGCCCTATAAACGTCTCCTTTTCATGCACATGCTCCAATGGATTTTAAATATTGTTATTGTACCTTCCTCCACAACCTCCTATTGCAAGGCAGAATTGGAGCACATATGTTAGAGTGGGATTTGGAGTGCAAGCAAATCCTGGAACTGTAGGTATCATGCCGGAACCTCTGCAAAAATGTGTTTGCAGGTGGGGATCTGATTTCCTGGGTGTCCGATTGTACCAATTTTATTGAAGGTGGGAGTTCAAATTGTAAAGATGATGAATCAGTGAATCACAAAGGCAAAAGCATGTAAGTTTGGGAAAGCCTGGCAAGAGCGGGTGAAAGGGCATGTGGATTTGCTGTTAGAGAGGAAAACACTCCTGTTGTTCCTTTCTCATCTGTCAGGTGTGTCCCTCTCCACCATTCCTTGTTGATCAGATTTCATGCGTCCTGAGAAACATGAAAACAGTGGTGAAAAAAAGATGCAGTATGCAGTCCAATTTAAAAAAACTGAAAAATAAACTTGGCTCCTTGGTGCCAGTTTATTGTCCATGTCAATCTGCCTCCATCAAAAGTGAAAATGTTTTGGAGGAACATTGGGTTGTCTTCAATCCTTTTTATATTTTCCTTCCACAACCCTTGCTGCATCTCTACTGCCCATCGAGGTGCAATGAGATGGTGGCAATAGGAGAATTCCTCCCAAATGATACAACTACTGAGTTGTATTTTCAAGTTTATTTACTTACATAATCTGCAGAGCAAGCCTTCAAACACAATCTGGGGAGCACAGAAAAAATCTGTTATAACGCTGCCTTTAAAATGGAGAAACATTTGATTAAATAAATAGGATTGATATTTTTATTCCTTGCATTTGGGCTGTTACTCCAAGTACTGCTGGCAGTATTCTCAGCATACTGCATCACTCTTCTGATTTTTGATCTGGTACATTCACAATTAGTTTTAAATTCAGACTATTGTAGTAATATAACATTTGATTCCCATTAAATGACACGGGAAATGTTTCCTTCCAGAAATTGTAACAGTCTAATGGAATATACATTGATGTGAATTTCTAGAATAAATCCATTTAAAACGAGTCACTTAACTGAGAGAGAGGTATAGCCTGAATGTATTACAACCCTAGGATGTAAAGATTTATGTGTCCACTGGTTTCCCAGTATAAATTAATTATGACCAATGTCAGTTTTAGGGATGAAAACTAAAGTTTCTATAACTTGCAACAATAAGCTGTAATGGCACAGCAAAAGCCATCCATACTAAAATAATTGACTCAACCTTTATACTCCAGAATAGCCTTTTAGCTAACTTAATCAACTTAATCATTAATTCCAGTCTATGTGATCATCTATGCTTATGTAAAGAGATACGGATGGACACCTTAGTACAATCTATCCACAACATGTCAAGGTTGTCCTGAGTCTGACCCATGCCACATCTATAATCAAATAGATTTCTTTGTTTTAGGTTTTAGAGTTACCAATTAAAGAACCAGATGGAATACTTTGCTTAAGTAGCTGTGCATTTTACCCTAATTGCAGTCAGTGATAACACTTTTATTAATGATGCTGCAAGTGTTACAGAAACTATGAAAGATAGTGTTGGACTTTAGTCAAGCACCTTCATAGGTAGTTACTGTAATTGATCAAATACCATCTGTGTGAAAGCAAATGCATGACGCAACTATCTTCAACAATTCCCAGAGTCACATCTGGAGTTTCTTTGTAATTGCAATAGAAATTATTTTGGATTTTTCTTCACTGACCATTTAAATATAATAAGTATAAATCTCATACAAAAGAATAAAACAACAGTGCACTATCTAAATAAATATTATGTATTCAGAGTGAGTTTTTAGGGGGGAAATCTCTCAGGAAATCCAATGAGAAGACAAATGTTCTCATTCTGATAAGAACCTGAAAGTTAACGACCCAAAGTTAAGTCATTGATTCAATTTTTATTAAGGGTCCCAAATTAGAATTATATTATATTTTTACTTTTCAAATATTGTGACACAAATAAGTTATTCGACCCCTCTTCTGTCATTTAATAAAGTCATGGCTGATCTGTATCTTAATTCCCTTTTCTGTTTAGCTCCATTACTATTTCACATCAAAGGTCTGTTGATCTTATTCATGAACATTTCAGTTGCTGCTCCATCCCCAACTTTGTGCGGGATAAAGTTTCAGATTTCTACTGACTTTTCATGATTAGGCAAAGTGAGATGAACATAACATGGTCTAAACTATGGATGGATGTCAAATATAAAACTAACCAGATGCACATCAAATGAGTGTATATTCAGTGATTGTACAATGCTCAGAAATATTTGGAGATTTAATTTCCTTGTTGGTGGCACTTAATAGGTTATGACCTCTAGGAATCCACCATTGACAAGCTGGTATCCCACAAATGAAAAAAATTTGAAAGGATCACACCTATATTTCTATCACTCAAACTCTCTAAACAGAGATTTGCTGTAAACTCAGCATATATTGGGATTCATATTTTGAAGGACCATAAGGGGACTGAACTTGTGAATGGAGGGAACACATGGATGTTGGGAGGATGCTCTTCTGTGCAATATGGAGACTTAACACTACTTAATGTACTGTGTTGTAACAGTCCTGGGGAGTGTAGAAGAGTGAATGTGTGATGAACTGAGTATAAATGGATTAAGCATGACTGTACTCTTCGAATTTCTAATACCTATAACCCTATTCTCATGATGCCAAGTGCTTCTTACGCAAATTAAATAAAGCATTTTGTAGAAGTTTTACACAGTAAAATAACATGAAATAAAAGTAATATAATTCACTTTAATGTGTGCGGTATGATGTTCTCCAATCTGAACCTCCATGTGAAAGATGAATGTACAAATTGGCTACTTTGTAGGTAATAATTCCTGCATTAGGTACAATATTCACCACTGATCTTTGCTGTCCAATCCAATTTCAAACAAATTTGTTTGTTATTAATTTAGGGGTTGATTTCATGGTGCTGGGAATTCAGTGATGAGACTAATTTGCTGACTGTGAGCTATTAAATTAGAAGGATGCGGCTGATCACCTTTGCCTGGCGTAAAAACTATTTTTATATAGCGGTACATTTAAAGCTAGAAGCAGTTTCAAAATCGTTCAGGAATTAACTACAAATCGGGTTTTGAATTGCTTCATTTAACAGCAGTGGAATGAGCTGAGGATAGAGAAAAAACAGAGAAAACTAACATTGAAGACAGAGAAATTACTTACATATGAGAACTTTTCACACTAAGCATTGTGACAAAAAAAATCTAGATTCACTGAAAGCTTCAAATTTAGAATGCAATTTATTTGGAAAACATTAATTTGCAGACTGAAGATTGAATCTTAGAAGCTTTATAACCCCAATTCTTTAAAACTCCTGGCATGTTAAAATATATGTTTCTCTCCTTGCTGTGTGTCACTTCCTGACTGAATGGTAATAATGAATGGTGCACACTGGAGGTCTTTTTCTTCCAATCATCCTTGTGAACTGATTCCTTCTGATGACATCTCTAACAGCTGAACTCTGAAAGGGAGAGTCATCAAGTTGAACTTTCTACCTACCACATTGCAAAACAAATTGAAACAGAAAAGAAACATAATCTATATGTAATGCAATACCCTTAAGTTCTACAGTGCCTCTAATGTAGTCAAATATCCAAAGGCAATCCAGAGGAGCGCTATCAACATTTGACACCAAGCCACTTAAAGAAGATATGGGTGGACCAACACTTGGTTGAAGAGTTAAGAGGAACTGAAAGAGTGAAAGAGAAGCAAAGGAGCAGGAGCCTTGATGGAAATAATTTAAGAACTTAGGTTCTTGGGAGCTGAAGAAACAATTGTAAAAAATAGATCAAGTAAATTCAAGTAGAATCAATGGGCAGAATCAGAAGAGTACAGGTATCTCAGAGGTCGTTAGGCTGAGGCAGCATGTAGAGGCAGAGAGCATTCAGAGATTTGAAAATATGGATGAACATTTAAAAATCAAGACACTGTTTAACAAGGATACACTGTCAACAAGAATTGCAGTGATGGATGAATGAGATTTAGTGTTGAGGATCAATATTTGAATAAAAAAAGGAGACAAGGAAAATACCTTGGTGTAATGGTGCAGGGATAAGAAGGGATACCATGGCTAGTGATTCTCTGTTAATGACTATAGAAACAAATGGAACCAAGGGATTGTAGATTCACTTTGCTGTAATTATATGGGGAGTCAATAGTGACTGATCTATGGTGCTCAGCTGACTGTAGACCTTTAAACAAGGAGTTCATGGTAAAATATTCCCGAAATTTGGAGGGGTTGGAGTTAATGACATTAAAGAACAGCGGTACCTCTCATGACTCAAAACACTCCAATGAGGAACTTTTGAATTCAAGTCACTATTGTAACATATTTCAATACATGTTATATATCAATATATATCGTCATATTAATGGATGCAACAATCTTCAAACTTGAAAACTTTGCAGAATTATGTGGTTAATCTCATGAGTGTTTGGATTGTGATGTTTAATGAGATGTTAATATTTAACCAAATTTGTAAAGGATCAGCGGAAAAGATATCATTAACAGTCTGGGGAGGGATGTGTGGATGCCCATGGAATCACTGATATTCATAAGCAGTAACAAGTTGCAGTTTCCTTACCTTACCACCTTAAACCTTGGGAACTCCACAAGCTGAATGGTCATGGTTTTTAACTTAGTTTATAAAAGAGAGAAAATATCTGTTGTAATGAAACGACTAAAGGATCATCAATTACTTTGTAAAAGACAATAATTATTTTGCTGCACATAGGCATTTTGGTAACGTGTTTTTTGTGGTAATGGATCTTGCAATATCGCACCCCACAAATCAAAATGGTATATTTAGGATTCATTCATGCACAATAGTTATATGTCCTGACAATAATCTTAGTTGCAACATTATGTACTGCAATAAATGACCATAAAGGTTATTTTTACAACATGAACAATATTTACTGAATCACTTTCATAAACTCCCATTGGTGTTAATGTAGAAATAAGAATAAAAGATTGTAAAGAAAACATTCTAAGTTGTGACCATTGAGCAATGACAAAGCGACCAGAGAAATTCCGCAGGCAAACCTGGGTCGCTGGAGCTGCCCCCCCCCTCCTCCTTCTCCCCTAGAGTCACCTTGGAAGAAGCTGTCGACTGTGTGGGGGACAAAGAGATGGAAGAAGCAGCAGCTGATGAGGGAGCAGGGAGTCCCACAGTGACTGAGCGAGTCCTATCATTGGCAGTGGCCTGAAGAAAGTACTGTTGGCCATGGGCTACAACATGAGCCGCAACAACAGCTGCTTTAACAGGACCATGCAGCAGTTGCTGAAGAAGGGCTTGCTTGTGCAGACCAGCGACATCGGTGACCAGTTTTAAGGTGAAACAACACAAAGTGCTAGAGTAATTCAGCAGACTGAATCATAGAAACATAGAAATTAGGTGCAGGAGTAGGCCATTCGGCCCTTTGAGCCTGCACCGCCATTCAATATGATCATGGCTGATCATTCAACTCAGTTTCCCGTACCTGCCTTCTCTCCATACCCTCTGATCCCTTTAGCCACAAGGGCCACATCTAACTCCCTCTTAAATATAGCCAATGAACTGGCCTCAACTACCCTCTGTGACAGAGAGTTCCAGAGATTCACCACTCTCTGTGTGAAAAAAGTTTTTCTCATCTCGGTTTTAAAGGATTTCCCCCTTATCCCTAAGCTGTGACCTACATCTAGCCTGTCCAACCCTTAAGAATTTTGTAAGTTTCTATAAGATCCCCTCTCAATCTCCTAAATTCTAGAGAGTATAAACCAAGTCTATCCAGTCTTTCTTCATAAGACAGTCCTGACATCCCAGGAATCAGTCTGGTGGACCTTCTCTGCACTCCCTCTATGGCAATAATGTCCTTCCTCTGATTTGGAGACCAAAACTGTACGCAATACTCCAGGTGTGGTCTCACCAACTGTACAACTGCAGTAGAACCTCCCTGCTCCTATACTCAAATCCTTTTGCTATGAAAGCTAACATACCATTCGTTTTCTTCACTGCCTGCTGCACCTGCATGCCTACTTTCAATGACTGGTGTACCATGACACCCAGGTCTCGCTGCATCTCCCCTTTTCCTAATCGGCCACCATTTAGATAATAGTCTGCTTTCCTGTTTTTGCCACCAAAATGGATAACCTCACATTTATCCACACTATACTGCATCTGCCAAACATTTGCCCACTCACCCAGCCTATCCAAGTCACCTTGCAGTCTCCTAGCATCCTCCTCACAGCTAACACTGCCCCCCAGCTTAGTGTCATCCGCAAACTTGGAGATATTGCCTTCAATTCCCTCTTCCAGATCATTAATATATATTGTAAATAGCTGGGGTCCCAGCACTGAGCCTTGCAGTACCCCACTAGTCACTGCCCGCCATTGTGAAAAGGACCCGTTTACTCCTACTCTTTGCTTCCTGTTTGCCAGCCAATTCTCTATCCACATCAATACTGAACCCCCAATGCCGTGTGCTATAAAGTTTGTATACTAATCTCTTATGTGGGACATGTTGAAAGCCTTCTGGAAGTCCAGATACACCACATCCACTGGTTCTCCCCTATCCACGCTACTAATTACATCCTCGAAAAATTCTATAAGATTCGTCAGACATGATTTACCTTTCGAAAATCCATGCTGACTTTGTCCAATGATTTCACCACTTTCCAAATGTACTGCTATTCTTTCTTTAATAACTGACTCTAGCAGTTTCCCCACTACCGATGTTAGACTAACTGGTCTGTAATTCCCCGTTTTCTCTCTCCCTCCCTTCTTAAAAAGTGGGGTTACGTTTGCTACCCGCCAATCCTCAGGAACTACTCCAGAATCTAAAGAATTTTGAAAGATTATTACTAATGCATCCATCACCACTTCCCGACTAACCTGGATTTCACTCAATTCCTCCAACTCCTTTGACCCGCGGTCCCCTGCTATTTCCGGCAGATTATTTATGTCTTCCTTAGTGAAGACGGAACCAAAGTAGTTATTCAATTGGTCCGCCATATCCTTATTCCCCATGATCAACTCATCTGTTTCTGACTGCAAGGGACCTACATTTGTTTTAACTAATCTCTTTTCACATATATATAAAAACTTTTGCAGTCAGTTTTTATGTTCCCTGCCAGTTTTCTTTCATAATCTATTTTTCCTTTCCTATTTCGAATCAGTCTGAAGATGGGTCCCTTGTCAACTATCAATGCTCTCCAGAGATGTTGCCTGACCCGCTGAGTTACTGCAGTAACTTTGTGCCCTTTTGTGTATGAACCATCATCTGCAGATCTTTATTTCGACTACATACAATGATAATATCATACTCAGTTAAAGTGGACGATCAGCAATAAAGGACACCATTCCCCCCCCCCCCCATGGTTTGTTATAATGAGGTTTTACTGTACGGTCTTTTCTTTGGCTAGATAGCAGGCAAACAGAAGCTTTTTGCTGTACCTCAGTATATGTGACAATAATAAACTAAACAATGTTATAAAAACGTACACTGTCAAATGATCACGCAATTGCAAGTTAACAGTTTTGACAAATAAATCCAACTATCAATTCATTTTGTAGGCACAAATTTCAAACCATTTCACAGCTAATGAAATATAACTGTTTTGTTACTCGGTTACAAGATGTACAACTTCGACCATACGAGACCCTAATATACAGAACAAGATAAATGGCTAATTTACTCATGACTAGATGGCTGGTTTTGTGAATATGTCGGGATTGGGGTGCTTTGGGAAATGACAGGTGTCTGTGAAAGACAGGGCTTCACTGATGGTGACATTGCAAGGTGCTGGAGACACATGTGACCTAGCTGTCGTCACTAAGTCTGGACCTCTGATGAAGCTTCTGCCCATGTGACCCACCTGTTGCCACTAAGTCTGGGGTCCTGAAGGTGTTTCTGTTTACTGACACTTGTTCCGTGTCTGTGATTGGGAAGAGGAGTCATATGTTTCTACTGCATTTCTATGTATTGAAAATGTTTCTATGTACTGTTCTATGATTGGGCAAAGGAATTGCCTCTCCCGCCGGTATCTGCGATTGGTTTGTAAGGGTTGCCTCCCCCTGTACTTATATAAGGGTGATCGTTTTGTTGGGGTGGGTCGGTTGTCTTTCCTTCTGTTCTGTTTGCACAAGGCTGCTGAGGGCTCGAGTGAGTGGATCCGAGGCCGACCCCGCGGTGTTGAATACAAATAAAGAAGGGTTGGGACTCCAGTGTTCGATTCAGTGTTTTACTGACCCAGACTAGGGAGGGTAGAAGATCCAGAATTAAAAGTTTAGTGTTGGCTTGAAGGGTCGAATGTCCTACTCCTGCATGGGTAGATCTAAGCCTTTTGATGGATGTTAGATCATTGTTAGAGCATTGCAATATTAGGCATGGAGGTGACTGGCTGCATGCTCGTACCACTGACCCGCAACTCCCACCCATTACTTTTTTCAACTTCAATCTAACAACAGGTTCCTGGATAGGATTTTGTGATAGTAGTGCAGTGTATTGCTGTTCCTCCCATTCCCCACGTAAATCAGGTTCTCAGGGTTGCGTCCTGAGCCCCCTGCTGTACTCCCTGTACACACATGGCTGTGTGGCTAGGTTCAGTTCCAACTCTATAATCAAGTTTGCTGATGACACTGTGGTGGTGGGCCTGATCACCGGAAATAATGAGAAGGCCTACCGGGAAGAGGTGGTTGATCTGGCATTCTGGTGTCAGGACAACAGCCTCCTCTTGAATGTCAAAAAAAAATAAGGAGCTGATCGTGGACTTTAGGAGGGCACAACATCCGAGGACGTACATGCCACTGAAGATAAATGGGGATACCGTGGATAGGGTGAGCTGCTTTAAATACCTGGAAGTCCACATCGCAGAGGATCTGACATGGACATCACACACTGCCGCATTGGTGAGTAAGGCAAGGCAGCGCCTTTATCACCTCAGGCAGCTGAGGAAATTCAGAGTCTCTCTGAGGATCCTCCAGTGCTTCTACTCAGCGGCTGTAGAAAGCATCTTGTCCGGAAACATCACAATCTGGTTTGGGAACTGCTCTGCCCAGGACCAGAAGGCTCTGCAGAGAGTAATGCGTTCGGCCGAACGCACTATGGGAATGCACTCGCCCCTCTGCAGGAACTCTACATCAGTAGGTGCAGATCCAGAGTCATCAACATTATGGGGAACCGCTTCCACCACAGCAACAGACTGTTCCAGCTGCTACGGTCAGCTGTGAAAACAGAGAGATTGAGAAGGAGTTTCTTCCCAGAGGCCATTAGGACTGTTAACTCTTATCTCACCAGGGACTAACTTACTGTACCAATTTACTGTTGTGTTGTGTCTTTTTAAAATTGCTGGGTTTTTTCTCACAAATATGTAATTACTGATTCTGTTCTATTCTGTTTTGTAGGCTTTTTTTGCACAATCCACAAGCATTGCCACTTTTCATTTCACTGCACATCTCATATGCGTATGTGACAAATAAACTTGACTTGACTTGAGGTCGACCATAAAAATTACCTTTGGTCTTCGCTACATACTAGAACCCTGGCTGAAATGTGTTCAAGGTACAGGATTCAGGTGCATTTTAATCAGTAGTGGGGTGAAATGTGAAATCAGGGTTCATCCTATCACAGATTTTAGCTCCTGGGTGACCTGAATTATACTGGTTGAGGGAGTAAATATATTTACTGAATGATTATATCAGGTTGTAATACTGATAGCTCAATGCTAGACTCATTCCAGAAATTAAATACATGATCCAGACATAGATTTCAATGCACAGGGCAACGTTAGATCTATTGCCCTTCGGATGAGATATCATATTCAGTACCTGCCTCCATGTTCAAAGGTCACAAAATGCTTTTCAAAGTTCAGGGAATTCTATTGATAACTTAGTTAATGTTTTCCTCCCTCAATGAACACAACAAAAACCTGGTAACAACCTTTTAACTAATATGTGCAATCCTCTTCATAAATGTTTTGGCTCTATAAAAAGTAAACAAAAGGATAAAAACGTGCAAACTGTGCAGAATGATCGTTCAATAGTATGACTTTTTCCACTTGTTTTGTCAAGGGCATATGCCATGAACAGCATAATTTGAATTAAAGTGATCACATGTAACATTGTATTGCATCACAGAACTGTAACAATCATGCATGTGTTTTATTCCTACTGATTCTCTGATACTTTTCAACAAAGCTGTATGTTAGACTGTAAACAAATGTACACTCTAGATTATACAGGATGGCGCAGTGGTGCTGCCGCCTCATAGGGACCTGCATTTGGTCCTTACCTCGGGTGCTGTCACATCAAGGTTTGTACGCTCTATGGATTTACTCCTTCTGCTCCAGTTTCCTCCCACCCTCCAAAGATGTGCTTAGATGTTAATTGACTATAAATTACCATGCAATGCATGTTAAAGGAAAAAATAATCAAAGGGGAATTGACAGGTTTGCATGAGAGAATAAGTTGTTGAGTGCAGAGAAGTATGGAGAGGGGAAATAGGATCAATGGGATTTCTTCCATGAGAGCCAACATGGACCCAATGGAGCACATGGATTTCCTTTGCTTTGTTATATGTATAGAAATGTAAAACTGAATGTTAATGATAAATTAGATAATTCTTGAGAGAAAAGTAGACAGTTTTTAATGGTGGTTCACCTTTCCTCTCCATGTTGCAGAACCAATTGGTGTCTTCTTCCCCACAAAACCTTATTTAGCCTTATTGGTAAAGGTGAACATATTGTATATTAAAAATAGGGAAATGGCTAAACAACATAACATGCGATTCTCCCAACTTTATTAAACTGGAAGCTTAACCCTAATTTTGGGACCCACTCATTGAGATGAAATCATAATCAATCAAGGCTCATTTTCTTCCAAAAGCATTGTTGCACTTAGCTATTGTGTTGTGTTATATTGTAAAATACATTGTCTTAGACATTCCAATACGTAGTTACGCTTGTACACAACATCCCCTGGTTGGGAAATTTTTTATTGAATTGTCTTTATGTGACATGGAAAATCCCAGATTGTCAAGTGTTACAAATGGCGCCAATGTATGTGGACATATCATTTTCATAAATCTCATAAATTTGAATGCCACATGCAAAAGCTAACATTTACAAGAACTAGAGGTCTGCTTTAACATACCTTAAAGCAGTGTTATTCACGTTGTTTGTAGCACATTTGTGTCCAATATATTCAGTAAAAACCCCATCCGGTACAGATGTTCTCTCGGTTCTTGGCTTAAAGGACAACTTTGGATCAGTACCATCAGGTGCAGATGGTACTACAGAGCCCCTGATTCAATCTTGACCACGGGTGTTATCTGTCTGGAGCTTGCACGTTCTCCCTATGTCCACATGGGTTTCCTCCAGGTGCTGCTCCAGTTTCCATCTCTATCCCCAAAATGTGCTGATTTGTAGGTTATTTGGCCTCTGTAGAATTGCCCCAAATATGTTGGGAGTAGGTGAGAAAGTGGGATAACATAGAACTAGTGTGAATGGGTGATCAATGGTCAGTGTGGACTCAGTGGATGAAGGGTCTGTTTCCAAGCTGTTTCTCTAGAAAAGAATTGGTGCTCCGCCTTGACAGTAATCCTGACCCAATTCCTTTCCTGCGCAGTGGATCTCAAAACATCTTACCAATAGTTGACTTGTTCCGAGAAGTATGTAGGAGGGAACTGCAGATGCTGGTTTACACTGAAGGTAGACACAAAATGCTGGATTAACCCAGCGGGGCAGGCAGCATCTCTGGAGAGAAGGAATGGATGACATTCATCCATTTTCACCCCCATCAGCAGTCGCATACAACACAATCCCACCAACATTTTGCCACCTCCATCAGGATCCATCACTAGGCATATTTTCCCATCTCCACTCTTCTCTGCTTTCCGCAGAGACCATTCATTCCCTCTTCAACTCCCTGGTTAACTCATCTTTTCCCACCCAAACCCCTTCCTCCCTGGCAACCGCAGGAGATGCACCATCTGTCCATAAACCTCCTCTTTCGACTACGTCCAAATACCCCAATAGTCCTTTCAGGTGAGGCAGAGGATTACTTGCACCTCTTCCAACCACATCTACTGTATCCTCTGTTCCAGATGTGGACTCCTATATATCAGTGAGAACAAGCGCAGGCTCAGTGATTGTTTTGCTGAACACCTCCGCTTAATCCACTAGGCCTACACAATCTCACCATTGTTAATCACTTGAATTCTCATACTGACCTTTCTGTCCTGGACCTCTTCCACGGTCAGAGTGAGGCGTAATGCAAATTGGAGGAACAGCACCTAATATTTCACTTGGGCAATAATACAACCCAGCGGTGTGATTTTTGATTACTCTAACTTCAAGCAACCCTTGCTTGCCCCTCTCTCTGGGTTCCTCTCCCACTCTAGTTCTCCAAGTCTAGTTTCACTGTCCTCCTGATTAAATTTACTGACTGTATGCCTCGTTGTCATCTTCCCCTCAGCCAACAATGAACCATTCTATATTTCCTTGTTCATCGTCTGTTTTGATCTGTCATTTTCATACCTTACCTTTCCTTATCTCCAGTCTCCCTCTCCCCTGAGTCTGAAGAAGGTTCTTCGCCCGAAACGTCACCTATTCCTTCTCTCCAGAGATGCTGCTTGACCTGCTGAGTTACTATTTAGTGTCTATCTTTGATCCTAGAAGTCTTGGCTCCTACTCTTCCAAACAAATATCTTGATGATTCTTCCCCCCATCCAACTGCCAGATTCGCAAGGCCTCTTGCTTCCCTTACCTCTTATACCATGAATTAGACACATTAAACTATATTTTTTCACGTGCCCAATTTTCAATGTTGAAGTATAGGAAAAAAGAAAATTGAACATATTGAGTGTTAGGCTTTATGTGATATAAAAATTTGCAATGAGCCATTTAAAAAATGCAAAGATAGCACAAAGCTGTAGTAACTCAGCGGGTCACACAGCTTCTCTGGAGAAAAGGAATAAGAGACGTTTCGGGTCGAGACCCTTTTTCAGACCATGTGTCTATCTGTGATTTAAACCAGCATCTGCAGTTCCCTTCTACACCTTTAAAAACTGCATTGGCCTACCATGTACCACACTATAATGCACCTTTCCAGGCCCTGAAGAATATTCTTTTTGATTGATAAAAGTCTTAAGAATGGATGGGCAATCTAACCTTGAAAACATACTATTTCATTTTTTACTGCATATTTTCACATGGTCAGCAAACCCATGACAGATGATGGTCTTCCACCCTCAAATCAGGTGGTTTGATAATCAGTTACTGCTTAGTTTATTTGAGCAATTCAGGGACTTGCTGTACATTGTTAAACAAATCACTTTCTACCAGTCACATGATTCAGCTGCACTCTGGTCACAGGGATTGCAGTTCACCCGCTGGAACAGTAGCGTCAGTGCCGGATTTCAACCACATTAACACCATTCTCCCTTCTTCCATCCTGCTGTTTCTCGCGGCCATCAGCACTTCCCTCCATCAATCAAGCTGCCATCCCGCTCTCATACCTGCAATTTCACCTGATGATGATGATTCTTCTTCTTCTTCTCCTCCTCCCCCTTTTTTTGCTCCATTGCCAGAAGCTGCTTCCTGGCACAGGAGGAAGTCAGAAGTCGCCAGGACAGAGTCAGGTGATTGTAACACATGACAGATGCCACCATCTGCGGGCGCGTGACGGACGTCGAGGGTAGCCAATGGTGGCGCGGCGCTGGCCGCTCGGTGTCGACGAGGAGAGGAGGCGCATCCAATGAGCGGCGAGAGGGAAGGAGGAGAAGGCGGGACGTGAGGTGAGACGAGGACGAGTTAGGTTGCGCGGTGAGGGAAGCTCGAGCGCTGTTGTCCAGCTGAGTGCGGCCGAGTCCGGGCAGGGCGGGAGCGCCTCAACTTCGCCGGCCGCGACATGTCGATCCAGTACGGAGACGAGGAGCAGCTGACCGGCAGCTACGGCGGGGTGGACTCGTTCCCCAAGGACTTCGGCTATGGGGTGGAGGAAGCCGACATGGAAGGGAACGAGTCGCAGTCAGACAGCAAGCCCCGCATCCTGCTGATGGGCCTCAGGCGGAGCGGCAAGTCGTCCATCCAGAAGGTGGTCTTCCACAAGATGTCACCCAACGAGACGCTCTTCCTGGAGAGCACCAACAAGATCTATAAGGACGACATCTCCAACAGCTCCTTCGTCAACTTCCAGATCTGGGATTTCCCCGGCCAGGTGGACTTCTTCGACCCCACCTTTGACTATGAGATGATCTTCAGGGGCACTGGAGCGCTCATCTTCGTGATAGACGCGCAGGTAAAACCCAGCCGCAATGACGGAGGGCTGTATGATGCGGACAACCTTCTACCAGTGATGTAATCTGTTTAAGATGGAGGGGAGGGAGCTGGTAACTTCAGCTGTAGACCTTCCCCCTTTTCGAGCGGTTATTTCACTTAACAACCCTTGAATATTTGCAATCGTATAAGGTCAGTGGCATCTTTTAAAGGAAAACTTGTACCTAAACACCATTAAAAGACACAAAGTGTTACAGTAACTCAGCGAGTCAGGCAACATGAATACTGCCTAACCCATTGAGTTACTCCAATACTCTTGTCATTCTTGTAAGCCAACATCTACAGTGCCTTGTTTCTACCTATACACCATATTCTCTTTCATCACATTAAGCTGCTAACCGTATCTTGAAGTGCCTGCGGATCATCTGGATGTATTTAAGGATCTTTGGCCCAGGTAGACCTTAAATGGGCCTGTTTCTCCTATTGTGTTAACTAATAAATAGCTATCGTTACAGTTCTGCACTTCCACAAACATGATGTGTTTGTTTGATTGTTGCTCACAATGACAATTTTCCAGAAGGTTTCCACATTATATGCTTATTTTAAAGTAACTATAAGAGCTGAAGCAGTGTTCAATGTACATGTTTTTTTTGTTAGAAAGCAAAGTTTAACATAATTCACCTTGGAAGTATTTTCAAACTTTAAAAATAAGTAATTTAGTAATCTTCCTCCAAAATAATAAATAACCATTAGCTTTCTATCCTTTCAGTTCTTTAATATTAAAACATAATTGGCATTTGGAGTACCACAGTGTTTAAGAATGGAGTTGTCATCAAGCAAAAATGCAGAATCCATCCACATACTACTTGCATGATTTAGCAAGTTCTCATCTTAGTTGTAGGCTCAGACTATATGTTTCCACCCACTCTTTAGCTGACTTCTTACTAAACTAAGATGTAAAATAATTTGGTCATTGCCCCAGATTTGTAAATTGCATGGTACTTTCATGAAGAAAATGATAAACTCCGTTCTCGACAAAATGACATCAGCCAAAGTTTTATCATTCATTACCTTGTGCTTGTCAATATCTCATAATTCATGGTGTATTTTGTGTGATACAAAGTAAACTATGTATTCACATTTGTGGAATATGTTCAGTCCTGTACAAACATAATTCCTCAAGCAATAGGATCAAACAAAATTGAACATGACATTATTATGATTTTTTTTTCCTTATTTCTGTTTCATTCTTTGCTCCAAGTTACCATAAGTGCTGTATGTTTCCTTAAAGTAAGAACAACACCAATGTTAAAGTTGGGGGAGATAAGTTTGCAAAAATGTTTATGCTGCACAGATTGGTTTGGGTATTTCTTTCCAGTTCTGGCAGATGCAGTATCACTTTCTTTGGCATTAAACAACACCATTTTCAAAGCCTTCGAAATTTTACCTTCAATGGCTTGAAATTCTCACTTTCATTTTAAGCAAGCATGGAAGATTTAAAACTTCTCTGCATGAAATGATGAAAAAGGATACGCATGATTTTTAACATTTAGTTTAGAGATACATTGCGGAACCAGGCCCTTCGGCGCACTGGGTCCGTGCTGACCAGCGATCCCTGCACCTTAACACTATCTTGCACCCACTAGCGACAACATTTTCATTTACCAAGCCAATTGACCTACAAACCTGTATGTCTTTGGAGTGTTGGAGGAAACCGAAGATCTCGGAGAACCCAAGCAGGTCACGGGGGAAACTCTGTATAGACAGCACCCGTAGTCGAGATTGAACCCGGATCTCAGGCGCTGCATTCGCTGTAAGGTAGCAACTCTGTAGGGCAGACTCAGACCTTCAGCCTTGCTTTTGTTAAGAATAAAATTTACAAACTTCCTGGTTCTCTCATAGTTGCGTTTGGGACTCCCATTCTCCTTGTGCCACTCCCGTCACCAATCCACTAAATCAGAATATTGCACTTGCATTACAACTTTAGTTTTGATATGTGTTCATCTGTGTTTTTGGTCTGCTACTAATGGAGAAGGTTAAATCCAGTGCTCAACATGCAGCTGTGTAGGTAGGGGAATTCACTTGCCACTTTCATATCCTCTGCTGATTGAAGACGAGTTACCAGGAGCAGAGGCTGTCAACATTTTTTTGGACAACTACTGAAACCTGCAGCTCAAAAAATTAAACATTTCCATTTGTGTTAAGTTTAGAATGGTATTATTCTAAAGGAAGGCTTCAATCTGAAATGTTTTAACTATTTCTTCCATCACATATGCCAACCGAATTACTGAGTATTTCTAGTATTTTATTTTAGTTCTGACTTGCAACCTCATGCTGTGTTTAGTTTT
Organism: Leucoraja erinaceus; assembly: GCF_028641065.1. Taxonomy (NCBI): domain Eukaryota; kingdom Metazoa; phylum Chordata; class Chondrichthyes; order Rajiformes; family Rajidae; genus Leucoraja; species Leucoraja erinaceus. The sequence goes on along the minus strand of NC_073402.1, from coordinate 16,426,991 downwards.
TGCTTTTGGAGTGGGTTGGGTTATCTGTGTTATGTTCTTATTTGTACTATTGGTCGAATCATCAAATTCTATTTTTGACTTTTTGTTTCTAGATAGTAGAAGGTTCCTTGGTCTCATTGCAGCTGGATGTTTCAATGGTGTTCCAATGTATGGGGAATAACTGCGTGGCGGTTTCTTTAGGCTAAAAGTCCAATTCTATGTAGCTTTACAATTCCAAATATTTTTCTCTTAAAATTAAAATTTAAAGGAGGTAGACAAAATAAATGGAGAAACTGGTACCAGAAATAGTACTTTGAATCAGGATGCTGTCAATCAAGAATAATGCTATATGTGGTACTGTGATCTTAAGGAAAGCCTTTTACTAGAGAAGATGTATGTTTGCATGTTTAAGAAGGAACTGCAGATGCTGGAAAATTGAAGGTAGGCAAAAATGCTGGAGAAACTCAGCGGGTGAGGCAGCATCTATGGAGCCAAGGAAATGGGCAACGTTTCGGGTCAAAACCCTTCTCAGAGTGATGTGAGGGTGGGGGGGGGGCGGGTCGAAGAAAGCTATGTATGTTTGCATGAACGATTTGTCAGGTTTTAATTTCAGAGTTTGCTATTGCCGCTGTTTTGTCATTCTTAACTGAGGCAAGCTGACAGCATGATCATTTTGAGTTTATATATGGAAGCCAACGATGGTGGGAACAGCTATTGCTGATGGCTGTATTTTTCATGGCTTTGCAAATAGCTTCAACAAATGGTGGCACAGTGGTAGAGTTGCTGCCTTGCAGTGCCAGATACCTGGGTTTGATCTTAAATGCTTGTCTGTATGGAATTTATACTTTCTCCTCGTGACCTGTGTGTGTTTTCTCCGTAAGCTCCGGTTTCCTCCCAAACTCCAAAGACGTACAGGTTTGTAGGTTAATTGGCTTGGTATAATTTGTATTATTGTAAATTGTCCAAGGAAAGTGTTGGTGTGTGGGGATTGCTGGTTGGTGTGGACTCAGTGGGCCGAAGGACCTGTTTACAATCTGTATCACTAAACTAAAGCAAATGCACTTGCAGTTCAAATCAAGTAAGCAAAAATTGGAATGAAGTGTGTAGGAAGGAACTGCAAATGCTGGTTTAAACCAAAGATGGACACAAAGCTGGAGGAACTGGGCCAGACAGCATCTCTGAAAAGGAATAGGTGACTTTTCGGGATGAGACCATTTTTCAGTCTGAAGTATCTGAATAATATTTCTCTGCAGAAGTTATAATGATTCTGATTCTGAGTTGGGTAGCTTGAGGTTTTTTATTCCATCCACTTTTCCCGATTTAATTTTTTTATCCAAGTTTTCTATTACACTTGTTGAGAAATCCCCCGCAGACATTTTTCCCCTCACCTCCTCTCTTGTGTATGATTGTTTGTTTGCATCTATAGTGTAATTGGGGCAGTGCATTTGGTTTTATGGATGCAAATCTCTGCTTTTGGAAAGTTCAGTAGTTTATTGCATAGGCCATTGTAAATTTGTAGTGAATCATAGATGTTTATAATGCAGATTGTAGGTTCATTGTATCCTTGCCAGTGATAAAAGCTAAACCAAGCATTTGGTCCATAGTTGCACATTACTTGCCTATCTAGACATGATTTACTTGTGGCAGAGAATTCTGGACCTTTACTACCCTCTGGATAAAAATATTTTTAATCTCCCTTGTTAATTGTAATTACTTTAAATCAATGCCTCCTGAACCTGGGTTTAAGCAGCTTCTCTGCAACTAGGTCCTTGATTTCCAGACACGCAAGGCACAATCTGTAAGGATAGGTGACATAAAATCCTCCAACTAAAATTCTCAACACGGGTGCCCTGAAAGGCCATGTTCTCAGCCCCGTACTATACTTCCTATGCACATGACAGTGCAGCCAAATTCTGCTCTAACTCTATACGTTTGCAGATGACGCCACAGTAGTGGGCCAGGTTGTAAACAATGACATCCAGAGTACAGGAAAGGACAGAGAGTTTAGTAACATGCTGTCAAGACAACAACCTCTCTCACTGTCAGCAAAACCAAAGAGGTAGTTTATTGACCATAAGAAGCTGGGTGGTGTATACACCCCAGTCTGCATCAGTGGTGCTGAAATGGAGATAATCAAGAGATTCAAGTTCTGAGGTATAAATATCAGCACAAATTTGAACTGGTCTATTCACATCGATGATACTGTCCAAGGAAGCATATCAATACCTCTGCTTCCCCTGAAGATCAAGGAAGTTTGGCATGTCTCCAACGACTGTTACCAATTTTTCCAGATGCACAACAGAAAGTATCCTATGAGGATGCATCACAGCTTGGTATGACACCTGCTCAAGACCACAAGAAATTGCAGAAAGCTGTGAAAGGAACGCAGTCCATCTTGCAAACCAGCTTTTTCGAACCACTTTGGCTTCATCTACTCTCCATTCTGCACTCCTGGTGAATGCAACCGGCATAATCAAGAAACTCCTTAATTCTTGCTTTTTCCCTCTCGCATTGGGCAGAAGATTTGAAAGCTCCTACAACCAGATTCAAGAATGGCTTCTTCCATGCTGTTATCAGACTTTTGAACAAACCTCTCAAATGCTAAGGATGTATTACAGATCTCCCTCATTGCAGCTCTTGTACATTTTTTATTTGCACTTTCTCGCTGCAATGCATTCTGCCCTTTTTCCTTTCTCATTTTGCATAACTTCTTGTGTGGTATGATTGTACTTGTATATGGCATGATCTGCCTGTTTAGCACACAACACTTGTTTTTACTGTATCTCAGTAGACATAACAATCGTATACCAATGACAATTTTTGATCCTAGGTCTTTTACATTTACTTTAAATCCTTGTGTTATGTTCTAATCCTAATTGTTATTATTTCTTGCAAACATTTACCCCCCTCCAAATAAATATCATGCTGGAAGTAGAGCAACACCGATGATGCATCTTTCTTTGGAAAGCAGTTAAGTGAGATCAGTTGGAAGAGTTAGTCACCCACATCTTTGGGCTTGGAATTCCATTTTCTGACAAATTAATTTGAAGATAATCAAAACATTATCTTGTCTGTGCAGAGCTGTAATAGAACAATGCTGGTTTGAGTCTGGCATGATTTTAAAAAGATCAAGGTTGCAAGCAATTATGATCATAAACGTTCTCCAGTCAAGTTTGAACACGTTCATGAAGGGCAGACATTTTGAGCAATACTTTCCTGAATTGGTTTTTGAGAAATAGTGCGAGAATTCTGAATTGCTAGTTGATACCATGAATATACAAATAAGTGTTTATCATACATAGCCTTTAGAAATATGTTGCTGGCAGCATAACAAGCAATGACTCAATTGTAACTCTGGCCTTTAATCACTTCAATCCCATCTGCTGTGTCATTGTAATGAAACATTAGCTATTAGATGTTTGTAATGCCCAATCCTACCTCTGGTATGGTCCCTGTATATTCTACATCCCTTTTAAACCGTTTGATTCCGAATGGGTGCATTTGCAAAACAAATGTGAACTGGTTTCACTCTTGGACTGATGAGCTTGCACAGCATGATTTAAGTTAAAGTACAGGGTAATCGTGTAATTTTCATCATTCTATTTTTAATTAGGGATATTTGGTTATAACAGCTGTGGGATTGATGTGCAGCATTGCTTCATTTGTACCAAAGTGCCATTGATGCGCTTATGCTGTTTTCCTCCTTTGTGCAAAACCATTGAGCTTATTAATATTTGTAAATTAACAAATTTTGCGACATTAGACAATAATATTTCAACACGGCCTGTTTAGTTTAGAGATACAGTGCGGAAACAGACCCTTCAGCATGCTGAGTCTGTGCCACCCAGTGATCCCTGCACACTAACGCTATACTACATACACTGAGGACAATTATACCAAGCCAATTAACCTACAAACCTTTACATCTTTGGAGTGTGGGAGGAAACCGGAGATTCAAGTGAAACCCCACGCAGGTCACGGGGAAAATGTAGAAACTCCGTACAGACAAACAAAATATTCGCAACTATTTTGATAGTTGGCTTTTAGTTGATCTTTTGTTGTAAGATAAATGAAGCAAAACACTTTCTGCACCAAATTGCCATGGAGTATTTACAAAACATTTAATGTTATTTGTGTTGCATTCATAAAGGTTTGCTTTACATAGAATATTTTATGTCCTTTTGCATGACCCAAGACATGAGTAAGCCATTTAGAACAGAGATGAGGAAACGCTTTTTCTCACAGAGAGTGGTGAGTCTGGAATTCTCTGCCTCAGAGGGCGGTGGAGGCAGATTCTCTGGATGCTTTTAAGAGAGAGCTAGATAGGGCTCTTAAAAAATAATGAAGTCCGGGGATATGGGGAGAAGGCAGGAACGGGGTACTGATTGGGGATCAGCCATGATCACATTGAATGGCGGTGCTGGCTCGAAGGGCCGAATGGCCTACTCCTGCACCTATTGTCTATAAGACATTTTACTGTGAGCTTACTTTCAGTGTAGAACTATCTGAGCTAATCTACATTCAGAAAACTATCATAATCAATAAGTAATTTGAACAGTAGTTAGTGCTCCTCAATACTCTAGCAATAGCGTACGATTACAATGACTAGTTTGCATCAGTGTGGGTGTTAATCAATTATGGATAATTTGGGTATTTCCACAATTGACTTTTTTTGGCTCCATTTTTATTTAGGGCTGTGTTTTCAATTTGGTAAGAAATATTCATACATGTTCTACTATCAAATAAGTTTACATTTTCCACTTAATTTGTTGGAAGGAAAACTAGATTCAATTTGTTTTGAGGACTGTTTTATTTTTGAACACTTTAGATTCAGAACTGGTTTATTCAAGGATGACAGAGCATTATGGTGGAGGGTAGATATCCTGGTTCAAGTTCTGTAACCAGTGGGGTTCTGCAGGGATCTGCTGTTTGTGATATATACATTATCTGGACGTAAATGTAGATGGGTTGGTGAGTGCATTTGCTGATTACACCAAAATTGGAGGAGTTGCAATGAAGAAGGCTGTCGGAAGAAACGGGGATTATAGATCAACAGCGGAAATGGGTGGATAAAGTGCAGATGGAGTTTAAGATGAGCAAGCGTGAAGTGTTGCACTTTTGAAGGTTGAATGTAAGGAGAGGGCGAGAGTTAATGACAAAACCATTGATGTGCAGAAGGATCTTGGAGAAGAAATTTTGTAGATCACTGAAGGTGGCTGCACAAGTAGATAGGGTGGTTAAGGTGTATAGTATACTTGCCTTCATTGCTAGGGGCATTGAATACAAGAGTCGGGAAGTCATGATGCAGATCTAAAGGACTTTGGTTAGGTGGCATTTAGTGTGTTGAATGCTTGCCCACTACAAGAAATGTGGAGACTTCCACCTACCTACTGGGTCTTCCTTCTGCCAGTTCCACAGCATCCTGGGAGCCTTCTGCTGCTACATGGCATCCTGGGAGCCTTCTACCCATATGATAGTTGTTTAATAGGCCTTTGGACACGCACGGAGAAGTGTAGGGAATAGAGAGATGTGGTTCGTGTACAGGTAGCTGACATCAGCTTAACTCTGCACATTCGGCTCAAATATTGTGGGTTGAAGGGCCCATTCCTGTGTTGCATTGTTCTAATATTAACTTTCAACAGCCAGTTCCATGGCCCTTAAACTCAAAATAAACATTTTAAAATTATGGTCCAGGTAGTGAGTTGCATTGCCTTTATGCATACATTATACACGAATCACCAGTTTTCGCAGCTGCAGGCAAAATTAGATAAGTTGATGAAACATAAGTGAGAATGACAAATTCTGAAAGTTTTTTTGAGTCATAAAGTCATACAGCGTGGGACCTTCGGCCTAACTTGCCCGCGCTGACCAATATGGCCCATCTACGCTAGTCCCACCTGCCTGTGTTTTGCCCCTATCGTGTTAACCATTTTTTGTTGTTGTATAAAATGTAATTAGCTGCCCACTAGTCTTTCATTAGGTTTTTAAAAGTATTTGGTGTTCACAACAACATAAACAGTGCCCTCCATAATGTTTGGGACAAAGAACCATCATTTATTTATTTGCCTCTGTATTCCACAATAAACAAGTTTGGTATTCCGACTGCGCATGCCCAGGTCATAGGTCACTCGCGATAAACATTCTCGGCAGCTGTGTTGCTGCATTAATGTGACCTGCGTTTTATCCGTACTCTGGATCGAACCCGGGTCTCTGGTGCTGAAAAATGGACAATTCTTGATTGACCAAGTCAATCACTCGATCTGAACCCAATTGAGCATTCGTTTTGTATGTTGAAGAGAAAACTGAAGAGGACTAGCCCCCAAAACAAGCATTAGCTGAAGATGGCTGCAATACAGGCCCGGCAGAACATCACCAGAGAAGACACCCAGCAACTGGTGATGTCCTTGAATCGCAGACTTCAAGCAGGCATTGCATGCAAAGGATATGCAACAAAATACTAAACATGACTACTTTCATTTACATGACATTGCCCTGAAATGGGGGGGAGTATGTATAAACACTGCTGTAATTTCTACATGGTGCAACCAAAATGTATAAAAATGGGCTTTACTAAAATTTGACAATGTGCACTTTAACCACATGTGATTTTTTTTTTTTTTTTCTATTACAAATCTCAAATTGTGGAGCACAGAGACAAATAAATGATGGGTCTTTGTCCCAAACATTATGGAGGGCACGGTGTTGCATATTAATGAGAAAGTGCCAATGATTTATTTCTCATCCTGGAAGGACTGGTACAAATTATTTTTTTAATGACAGTGATATGACATGGGATCCTTTAGAGAATATTATAACTAAGGCTATTGTGGCTTGAAAATGAATTGTGGGGTATCATGTTGAGCAGTATTCGTTGTGTCACATTTTCTAATTGAATTTTGATTATGGATTATTTAACTGAATTAATTAAAATAAGTGTGAATGTGAACTTCGAAGATTATCACAATTGGTTTTATACGTAGGCTGTAAAAATTAAAAACTATCAGAATACCTTTCCTTTTAATTTTGAATGCATAATTTCTGTAACAATTCTATTTTGAGCGCCTTGGAAAAGATATTGAAAGATAAATCCATGATAGTTTTTTTTAAAGTTTTGGGTAAGTTTATTCAATCTTTGAAATTTAGGCTGCAGAAAGATAGCTTTGATTCATTTGTACTGAGAATACCAAAGTAGTTGTTTCTGCAGTGCCTGCCATCCTTTGTATAAAGTCAGCCAGTCATTTTATATAACAAACAACAAATGTCATAAGAACAAATATTTGTTTTTATTTTAGCTTTCTCCACATTATTCTGGGGAGGACCCTACTTCTTGGAAAAAGGAAGCAAATTTTCAGAAGCATAATGATTAGTGAGTAGCATGTGAGGAATGATATTGTGCCCAATGGAATTGTAATTTTCAACAATTACTTTAAATTATTTCTTGTACCAACATGTCTTAAAATGTTGGGTTTGCATGCAGGAACATTAGCCTGTAATTACCACAATCTCAATTTGACCAACCATTTGTTGCATAACCCCGCTGATCACTTTATTAATAGAGTTTGCGTCTGCTTTGCCTAGCATTAAATTGATTATGCTAAATTTTAGTGCAATACAGAATCATCCTCTGCCTAGAAGTTCATGTGTGAAATTATTTGCACTTTGTACTCTCCCAGATGGCAGCAGTACATGTTTCTTTTATACGTTTCATATGCTTGAGTTTGGCGCAGACATTGTTAGCAGAAGGGCCTATTCCTCTGCAGTTCTGTGTTCAGAGAAATGTGCACTCGCTAGTACATGATTTTCAATTGGTCATTGCACTGGAATATAGTAAGTAGTCTGCTCCAGAAAGGATAGCAAATGTTTGTTTTTATTATTCTGTGGAATTCTCTGCCTCGGAGGGCGGTGGAGGCAGGTTCTCTGGATGCTTTCAAGAGAGAGCTAGATAGGGCTCTTAAAAATAGCGGAGTCAGGGGATATGGGGTGAAGGCAGGAACGGGGTACTGATTGTGGATGATCAGCCATGATCACATTGAATGGCGGTGCTGGCTCAAAAGGCCAAATGGCCTACTCCTGCACCTATTGTCTATTATTGAAGAGTAGTAGCTGTGGTTTTGTATCTTAAATAACAGCATTGCAGGGAAATCCAATAATTTGCCACTAACCATTTAGCTTTTGAACAACTGGAACTTTATCTCAATAGTACAAACACGATTAAACCCTGTAGGCCCTTTATTGAGAAGTCAGTTTTGTGTGAAATCTGTTTTCCAAGTCATGACAATAGATAATGGGTGCAGGAGTAGACCATACTGTCCTTCGAGCCAGCATCGCCATTCAATATGATCATGGCTATTCATCCACAATCAGTACCTTCTCGTCATACCCCCAGACTCCGCTATCTTTAACAGCTCTATCTAACTCTCTCTTGAAAGCATCCAGAGAATTGGCCTCAACTGCCTTCTGAGGCAGAGAATTCCACAGATTCACAACCCTCTGTGTGAACAAGTTTTTCCTCATCTCTGTTCTAAATGGCTTACCACTTATCCTTAAATTGTGGCCTCTGGTTCTGGACTCTCCCAACATTGGGAACATGTTTCCTGCCTCTAGTGTATCCAAGCTCTTAATAATCTTGTATGTTTCAATAAGATTCCCTCTCATCCTTCTGAATTCCAGAGTATAGAAGCTCAGCCACTCCATTCTATCAACATATGACGGACCTGTCATCCCAGGAATTAACCTCGTGAACCTACACTGCACTCACGCAATAACAAGAATGTCCTCAAATTTGGAGACCAAAACTGCACACAATATTCCAGGTGTGGTCTCACTAGGGTCCTGTAAAACTGCCGAAGGACCTCTTTGCTCCTATACTCAACTCTTGTATGAAGGCCAACATGCCATTCGCTTTCTTCGCTGCCTGTTGTACCTACATGCTTATTTTCAGTGACTGGTGAACAAGGACCCCACAGAGCTTGTTGTACTTCCCTTTTCCCAACTTGACATCATTCAGATAATAATCTGCCTTCCTGTTGCCACCAAAGTGGATAATGTCACATGTATCCACATTAAACTGCATCTGCCATGCATCTGCCCACTCACTCAACCTGTACAAGTCACTCTGCATGCTCAGAGCATCCTCTTCACAGTTCACACTGCCACCCATTTATCTCTACTCTTTGTTTCCTGTCTGCCAACCAATTTTCTATCCATGTCAGTACCCTACCCCCAATACCATGTGCTCTAATTTTGCCTAATAATCTTCTACGTGGGACCATATCATGCCAGGCCATAACACCCCCACCACCATGTTTCACAGATGAGGTGGTATGCTTTGGATCTTGGGCAGTTCCTTCTCTCTTCCATACTTTGCTCTTGCCATCACTCCAAGTTAATCTTCATCTCATCTGTCCACAAGACCTTTTTACAGAACTGTGGTTGCTCTTTTAAGTACTTCTTGGCAAACTGTAACCTGACCATCCTATTTTTGTAGCTAACCAGTGGTTTGCATCTTGCAGTGTAGCCTCTGTATTTCTGTTCATGAAGTCTTCTACGGACAGTGGTCATTGACAAATCCACACCTGACTCCTTAAGTGTTTCTGATCTGTCGGACAGGTGATTGGGGATTTTGCTTTATAATAGAGGGAATTCCTGTCATCAGCTGTGGTGGTCTTTCTTGGCCTGCTAGTCCCTTTGAGATTTGTAAGCTCACCGGTACTCTTCCTTCTTAATGATGTTCCAAACAGTTGATTTGGTAAGCCAACGGTTTGGCTGATAACTCTAACAGTTTTATTCTTGTTTCTCACTCATAATGGCTTATTTGACTTTCATTGTCACAACTTTCATTGATAAACAGAAATAAAAGTTTCCAAAGGTGATGGAAAGACTAGGTTCTGAGAGCTCTCTTCCTGTATTGAGGCAATTAAACACACCTGAGCAATTACAAATGCCTGTGAAGCCATGTGTCCCAAACATTATGGTGCCCTGAAAAAAAAGGGGGGGGGGGGGGGGGGGGGAACTATGTATAAACACAGCTGTAATTTCAACATGGTGAAACCAAAATGTATAAAAATGGCCTTTAATAAAATCTGACAATGTGCATTTTCACCACATGTGTTTTTAACCACAAATCTCAAATTGTGGAGTACAGAGGCAAATAAATAAATGACGGGTCTTTGTCCCAAACATTATGGAGGGCACTGTAGATATTTTGTAGTTCCTTGGATTTCTTACCATATTATCGAAGAACTACTGATTTAAAGAACGACCATAAGTTGATCAGCTGGACATTATTGCTATTTTAATTAGAGTAAAGCTGCACCAGATGTAACTTAAGCTTTTGAAAATGTCAAGACTAAATGTCTTTGAAAAATGTGGATATGCAAACTGTAAAACGTCTTCTCAATTATTGACTATTTTACGGAGTTACATTAAATTATGATTTGTGCTTTATTTTTGCACTTAACATTTCATAATTTATAGCAAGAAGCAGCTGTGTGATATAAAATTATGTATACCTGAAAATTGTTGATTTCCATGAATAAAATAGTTCTTGCAACTATTTTGTTTTACTCGGAGCCAATTATTCAACCTTTGAATATTGGTAGTTATTGGAAGATTTTGTAATGTAAAATTGCACTTTACATTGTGCTGTGATGCAATTTGTCTGATACTTGTTGTATTTAAAGCAATATATAGTGAAAGGGTCTGCTCAATTAAGAAGCAGTTTTACATCAAACATTTCCGAGATTGATGAAAAATATGAACTTTTTGGCAATCGCTGCAATACCAGGGTTGTTTGTGCAAGATGTGCTTTTGGCCCTGTCCCTGCCTCTATAATATTCCATCATCATCATGCAGAATTAGAAATGAAACATGTTATAAAATGAAGAGAAAATGTGGTGGGGTGAGAAAACAGTCGACTAATGTTGACTGATTTGCTGGGAATTGCCAGCATTTTGTTTTAATTGCCCATTTCCAGCATCTGTGGCATTTTACTTTCAGGAGTAATAATTTAGAGAAAGAGTTTTTGTTGTGGAAATGAAACTGAATGAGTACCTGTCTGCAGGACATCAGGTAATGCTAGAAATATGAAAACGGTGTCCATAAAGCTTTTGTCTTCATTTTTTGTGGAGTTTATACTGAAAAAAAATGGGTGCAGTGCATTTCTCCAAGGCTTGATGGCACATATGAACTGCTGCTGTGAGGTAATGTTTTTTAAAATCTTAAACTTGGTGAAACTTGTGCCAGGGCCCAAACCGCTGTTCCTTGATGCTGTAGTAAATGCGGATTACTATTCCTGCCAGGATTAGTATTTGGTTTTTACCAGGGCAATGATGTACAGGTCCTATAAAATGTTTAAAGTAATTAGTAAAATTAACAAATGTATTATGCTTTTATTTTTTATTTCTTCATTGTTCCCCAATACCCTTCTAATTATTTGTTTAATTAGCCTGATAGTGATGGTTGTTGGCTGACAAACAAAAATAAATTGAAGAGAGTGATCACTGGTTTTCAAAATTGATCATATAGATTTGCCTTTTACTAGTCTGAATGTGTGCTGCAAATACTTTTTAGATGCTTTTATGTTTGCCCTTAATCAAATGGCAGATTACTGATGAACGTTGTCCTTGACAGGATGATTACATGGAAGCTCTAGCAAGACTTCACCTGACAGTATCCAGAGCGTATAAAGTCAATCCTGAAATTAATTTTGAAGTATTCATCCACAAAGTAGATGGTTTGTCAGATGATCACAAGATAGAAACCCAAAGAGACATTCACCAGCGGGCCAATGATGACCTTGCTGATGCTGGTTTAGAGAAACTCCATCTAAGGTAAGCAATATTGCCTTTGGGTATGCCTTTTCCTCCTTGAGCCAGCCATACAAAAAGTATTTTGTGACGATCTCTGAAGTATTTATTCTCTGCTTCCAACTATGTGGTTGTCCTGAAACCTAAAGCATTTTATAATCCTTCTCTAAATGATGGATGCTGATGTTAACATCCTTTATTATTAATATCTAAGTTCTATAAGCTAAACAGTTAACTGTAGTTCTCTAGAATTTGCTGGCCAATTTATTGTATTCCACCATGTGCTTTGCATAATCAACATCTCACCATTATTTTAAAAAAAAGGATTTGCACATCTGTTGCAGAATAATCTTGCCACAAAAACCTTTATCTGATTGTTGAAAAAATTGCAGACCACCGTGACTTTTTTTATCAAGGTGATAATTGTTAGTGTAGACTCAATAAAGATGGGGATAACAATTTGAGGAGAGTCTTGTACCTCGAGTCAGAAGATTTTAAATAGTTTTCTTTAATCTCAATCAAATTTTCATCCTTTCTGTACCTGATTTGACACACTTGAAAAATAATTGTCTTAACTCTCAGTGCCTGGGAGATCCTGTTAATCCTTTGCTGAGATCCCAGATGCCCTGTTGCTTTTGCATTGTTGACAACATGCACTCACTACATATTGCAGGCGAGATAAAATACATTTTAAAATTGAACGATGCAGGACAATATGCACATGGTATCTCACCTAGGTTTGTGTACTCATTTTTGAATTTTCACTTCAGCATAATTTGCTTTAAAATTATTTTAGGACACCTTTGGCAACTGTGGCACAATTGTTTTTTTATGTTCTGCAATTCATCCCGTTTCAGTTTATCATTTTGTTTGCAATCCAGCTAATCTTAAAATCATATACACTTATTGCTTTCTTCACCTCTTTTAGACAAGTATAGCTTTGCCTAAATAGGTTAAACTACAGTTTTTGGATAATTAGCCACTTCTCTGGCTTGTCAGCAGTACTCACAGAATCATACCAAGCAGCTAAAGTGCCATCACAATTCCTGGGCAGGTTTTCCCTTAACTGTATCTGTAAAAGTGAGAAGAGACAGTTAAATATATTGTATTGTGTCAGCATAATTATTTTTATGCAGGTAAATATTAAAGATCTTCAGTGGGTGTCACGTTGACAATTTATAATAGTAGAATTGGTCCATTTGACCCATCGGGTCTACTCCACCATTCAATCATGACTGATCTCTGCCTCCTAATCCCATTTTCTTGCCCTCTCCACATAATTGTTGACACTCGTTCTAATCAAGAATTTGTCTCTCTGCCTTAAAAATAACCACTGACTTGGCCTCCACAGCCCTTGGCAGCGAGGACCGTGGAGATTAACTACCCTCTGACTAAAGAAGTTCCTCCTCGCCTCCTTTCTAAAAGAGTGCCCTTTAATTGAGGGTCCTAGACTCTCCAACCAGTGGAAACATCCTTTCCACATCCGCTCTATCTATGCCTTTCATTATTCTGTAAGTTTCAATGTGGTCCCCTGTCAACCTTCTAAAGTCCAGCAAGTAGAGGCCCAGTGCTGCCAAGCGCTCATGCAAAACCTGCTCTTTCCTGGAATCATTCTTGTAAACCTCCTCTGGACCCTCTCCAGAGCCAGCACATCCTTCCTTGGATATGGTGGTGCAAATTTACTCGCTGTACTCCAAATGCGGCCTGACCAGTGCCTTTATAGAGCCTCAGCATTACAGTTCCGTTTTTGTATTCCAGTCCTCTTGCTATACAATGGCTTGCAAAAGTTTTCATACCCCTTGAACTTTTCCACATTTTGTCATGTTACAACCACAAACGTAAATGTATTTTATTGGGATTTTATGTGATAGACCAACACAAAGTGGTGCATAATTGTGAAGTGGAAGGAAAATGATACATGGTTTTCAATTTGTTTTACAAATAAAAGACTGAAAAGTGTGGTGTGCAAAAATATTCAGCCCCCCTGAGTCAATACCTTGTAGAACCACCTTTCGCTGCAATTACAACTGCAAGTCTTTTGAGGTATGTCTCTACCAACTTTGCACATCTAGAGACTGAAATTTTTGCCCATTCTTCTTTGCAAAATAGCTCAAGCTCAGTCAGATTGGATGGAGAGTGTCTGTGAACAGCAATTTTCAAGTCTTGCCAGAAGATTCTCAATTGGATTTAGGTCTTGACTTTGACTGGGCCATTCTAACACATGAATATGCTTTGATCTAAACCATTCCATTGTAGCTCTGGCTGTATGTTTAGGGTCATTGTCCTGCTGGAAGGTGAACCTCCAAGTCTCAAGTCTTTTGCTGACTCTTAACAGGTTTTCTTCCAAGATTGCCCTGTATTTGACTCCATCCATCTTCCCATCAACTCTGAACAGCTTCCCTTCCCTGAAGAAAAGCATCCCCCTAATAGTGCTGCCACCACCATGTTTCACAGTGGGGATGGTGTGTGACAGGGTGATTCTCCCCACCTAGCGATGGCCAAAAACTTCAATTTGTGGATCTCTGCAGAGCACCTCCTCTACAGTTTGCTGTGTTACCATGGCAAACTGCTTCTCTTTTGATCAATGCTCTTCTTGCCATTCTTCCGTCCTGTGCACAACAGTTTAGGTGGACGGCCATGTCTTGGTAGGTTTGCAGTTGTGCCATACTCTTTCCATTTTCGGATGATGGATTGAACAGTGAGATGTTCAAAGCTTGGGATATTTTTTTTATAACCTAACCCTGCTTTAAACTTCTCCACAACTTTATCCCTGACCTATCTGGTGTGTTCCTTGGGCTTCATGATGCTGTTTGTTCACTAATGTTCTCTAACAAACCTCTGAAGCCTTCACAGAACAGCTGTATTTATACTGAGATTAGATTACACACAAGTGGACTCTATTTACTAATTAGGTGACTTCTGAAGGCAATTGGTTGCACTGGATTTTATTTAGGGGTATCAGAGTAAAGGGGGCTGAATACTTTTGCACGCCACACTTTTCAGTTTTTTATTTGTAAAATAATTTGAAAACCATGTATCATTTTCCTTCCACTTCACAATTATGCGCCACTTTGTGTTGGTCTATCACATAAAATCCCAATAAAATACATTTACGTTTGTGGTTGTAACGTGACAAAATGTGGAAAAGTTCAAGGGGTATGAATATTTTTGCAAGCCACTGTAAATGCTAGCATTGAATATGTCTGTTCCTTGGCATTTATCAATAATGTAAGGTAACATAGCCAAGATTGGTCTTCAGACTTGAACATGTCATTTTTTTTGTCCCCATGGTGGGATCATCATATGAGTTCCTACTTAAACTGCCTAACACTGAGGTTCAGTGCACAATAACCTTGTAATCATTGTTGTATTGCAGCCTTACAGTGTTAACTATCTCTGACCATTGGTAACATGAATTTGGCATGATGTGAAATGGACACATTAGAAATCAAAACTATTGATAAGCCTATTGAAATGAATGGTGCAGTTTCTTAGTCAGGCGAGCTGTTGCTAACCATGTAACAAGGTGGATGCAAGGTGCCGGAGTAACTCAGTGGTCAGGCAGCACTTCTGGAGCAAAAGGATGGGTGACGTTTCGGGTCGGAACCCTTCGTCGGACTCGACTTTACCCATCCTTTTTCTCCAGAGATGCTGCTTGACCCACTGAGTAAATCCATCACATTGTGTCTATCTTTGGTATAAACCAATATCTGCAGTTCCTTCCTACACAAGTAACAAAGTAATTGGGCGGGCACTTTTTGTGGCCATAAAGCGTATCGGCAATTGTAACTACAAGTGCTGGTAAAAATCACTGAATATCTTGAGTGGAAATTCTCTGTAATATGCTGACAATATAGGCTACATCATCCAGGTTATGATGTGGTCATGTAGCTTTGGTGTCAGTCACAAGGACATTTTATTACATGTGCAAGCCACTGAACTCTTATGTTCTGATAAACAGTCTTCATTGTAGAACTCTGAAACTTAAACAAAAATTCATTTTAGCTGAGGGACACTTGAAATTTTGGCTTAATATTGTAAATTTTTCACTTTTTGTGGCTTTAAAGTGCCTAGCAAGCAGCTTCAATTGTTTTCTTGTTACTTGCGACTATTTCCTTTTATTGTCACATGAAAATCTTTTTGGTTGCGTGCTATCCAGTCAAAGAGAAGATGATGCATAATTGCAAACAAGCTGTCCACAGTGTACAGATAAAGGGTACAGTATTTAGTGCAAGAAGTTTAAAGATAGCTCAAAGTACTACAATGAGGTAGCTGGTAGGTCAGGCCCACACTGTACCTAGTGAGAGGACTGTTTAGTTCCCTGATAACAGTTGGGAAGAAACTGTCCCTGAATCTGGAGGTATGCATTTTCAAACTTCTTGCCTGATGTGAAGAGGAAGTGACCAGGTGAGACTGGTCCTAGATTATGCTGGTTGCCTTGTCCAGGCAGCGTAAAGTATAGATGGAGTCCATGGAAGGGAGCCCTATTCACAGTAGCTATTCGGTTAACTATGAAACTGTACCATCTATTTTGATGGGTTTCTCAAACCATTTTGATGAATATTTCTGTTTTGATTGGGAAATTTACTATCTGGCAGCTTCAAGTGCGTATTTGACGTGATGGATTTAGATCTGTTCAGTGTTACTGACAATATTCCTTTTTGTTTTATCAGCTTTTACTTAACCAGCATCTATGATCATTCAATATTTGAAGCATTTAGTAAAGTAGTACAAAAACTTATCCCACAGCTACCAACACTGGAAAATCTACTTAACATCTTTATATCGGTGAGTGTCTAGGTTTTTACCATTTCATTGCAGAATTTGAGGATGAAGGGTTTTCATTATTTTAAAAAGATTTTAAGATGAACATTTCATGCTCGTGTGCAATCTGAAGCTATTTGTTATCACTCTGAATTTAACCGATGTTTTAAGCATGTGGCTTGTGCAATTTTGAAGATCCATTGCAACAATGCAGAATACAATAAATGCTTCCATTAATATAATGCACATTAGGAGCTTTCACATGAGTATTTTCAGGGGAAAGTACTCTAAGCTACATAAGGACAGCTTAGTATAGATAGCCAAAAGTCTGTTTATAGAAGCCTTTTTTGAGAAATGCTTTAAAGCAAGGAGAGCTTTGAGAAAATTCCAGAACATGTGGTTTTCCAGTAAATGGAGAACCAAGAAACTGCATATGCTGGGTTGTACCAAAAATGGACACAAAGTGCTGCATTAACTCGTCAGGTCAGGCAGCATCTCTGGAGAAAATGGATAGGTGACATTAGGTCCCATCCCAGAACGTCACATTTTTTATCTCCAGAGACACTTGGGCCTTTCTTGGAAAGTGAACCAAAATGTCACACGCGTGACCAGGTGGTATCACATAAAGTAATATATTAAAAAATTCTTGTAAGAGATTAATCTTATTCATTGCTGTTTTCCTACCTACAGAACTATAATGCATGTCTGCTAAAGATATGAACATACTAGCTTTTTAAAATTCAGAGTTTAAGATAAAACTGAGTTATGAAAAAAATGCTTCCGTGTGAGGTCATGCACGTGACCAGTCATATTTGTCCTCTGACCCTAAAGAAACATTGCCAGCATAACAAACATTTCACTTGATAAACTGAAAAAAAATATGAATCGTATAAACAGTACAAAACAATATACCTATTATGCTTTCAGAATTAGAAGAGATGCATTCCATAATTTTTGTCATATTTTTGGTCACACACGTGGCTGAGACTAGGCCACTTCCTCACCTGCTGAGTTACTCCAGCACTTTGTGTCTATCATGGGAATTGGCAGCTGGAAGAGCAGTTAAATTTGAAGATAATTAAGGCGGAATCGGAGGAGTGCAGATATTTCCAAAGGTTACGGGGCTAGAGAAAATTATAATTAGAGAGGCTGCACTGTTGAGGGATTTGAAAATAAAGGTAATTAAATAAAAATTAGGAGCCAATAAAGGCTTTTGTGTTGGATGAACTAGATTAGGCAGCAGTTTTGAAGTGTTCGTTGAAATAGTCATAAATGTCATTGCTATGGTTCATTACTTTTTGAGCTATTATTCATTTAGCACCAAGTTTGTGGGAGTTGCACTTCTAAAACTTAACTGCTCTGAATGATAGACCCAGAAGAAAACAAGTGGACTTTTGGTTTTCAGTGTTTACTTTGTAGTGTTCTAAGCTCTTTTCCCATTAGGTTATTTGAGGGCTTCTCAGACTGGGATTGGTTTAGTAATTAATGTGACTTAGCTGAACTATAGAGCTTAGCTTCTAAGGTTAAAGGATGTCAGAAATGTATTAATAGCTTACCTGAGGAATAGTGTAGCCTTTCGTCAGTTCTTTCCATTAATGGAAGAATGAAAGCTGCTTTTGGCTAACTTATTTTTTTCTGAAATTTTTTTTGTAATTTTTTGTGGTCTCCATGTCTCTCCGCATCACAATGAATTAAGTCATCAGGTTTTCAACAAAATATTTGTTAAGATTAGTATTTAATAAGTGCCATAAATTCATTAGACTGCAAATCTGTAGCCTTGCCCATTAATTTGATTTGGCCTTTCAGCCCAAGTTTTTTTTTTTTAATTGGCAAGAGATGCCGTTCAGAACGATTTAAAAATTAGTTATAGTGCGATAATATTTAAATGCTTGCATCATAAATAATCTTAGAGTAATTTAATTAAACAATGTCAATAACTCGGCAAAATGGGAGATTAGTGTTGAAAGAGTTGAATTATTAGATCATAGAAGTCGCATCCATGCTTTTATTGTTAGGTAAAGCAGAACCCAAGAGACAAGTTATTGCTATCCTGAGTGCTTTTTGCTTCTGTTTGCATCATTGCCTGAAGCAGTTTTGACATCTTTTTACTACAGTGCCTTCTGTAACAGTTCAAAAGCATTTAAAAATGTGTAATATGTCAATGCTTTATGTTGGCGATCATTATTTAAAGTAATAACTTTTTTGAAAAAGCTTGATAAGCCAAATGTTGCAACTTGTTTTTTTCGTTCCACAGAATTCAGGAATTGAAAAAGCCTTTCTTTTTGATGTAGTCAGTAAAATCTATATTGCCACAGACAGTTCACCTGTAGATATGCAGTCATATGAGCTATGCTGTGATATGATAGATGTGGTTATTGATGTCTCCTGCATTTATGGGTAAGCAAAATAATATGCATTAAAAAGCATTCATAGTAGATCAATTTCTGTGCCTTGACACAAAACTAACTGATCACAGCTGATAATTGTAGATTGGGAAGGGAAAAGATAGCATTCTGGCAATTTTGCTAGATTTTCAGTTTATTGTACATAATTTGGGAATGTTCTCTGGTCGTCACTGTATTTGGAATGATACATCACAGAAGGATGTTGTTTGACCCCTTTGTCAGTTTTGGTTCTAAGAAATACCAGTTTTAATCCCTGTCCTTTTCCAATAGCTCGGTATATGTTTCCTTTTTAATTATCAACCGCTTCCATTTTAAACTTTTTTGAATCTGTGTTCTTTTTCTTTTTCCGATACATTACAGATTCGTACAACTGCTTTCTATTTATTAAAAAAAAAAATTAACTTCTCCCCTAGTTCATTTTCCAACTATATTGCGACTATGGCATCTGGTTACCTACTTGTCTGTATGGTAACGGTTCTTCATTCACCAGCTAATATGTTCATAGGAGTACATTTATCAGATTTTTGCATATGTGTATGTTTGTAGGCAAAGAACCCCAGGTTCTCTAATTGCTTCATGTTTCTGAGGTAATATTTCATTAATTATCTTCATATGTTTTCGGATGCTTGTGTTTTTTCTTAATTTATGGTGCCCAGAATTGGATATGAAATTCAGCTAGAGTAGAATAAAATACCAGCATAATGTTTAATTGATAGAACTATTAACCCAAGGTGCGGACTGAAAAAAATCAAGTCCCAGCAGTTCAAAACCCAGCATGGCAACCCAGGGAATTAAATTTGGTTAATGAGTTAATCTGGAATGTTAAAACTGTAACCATAAAGGTAACCATGAAACTACAGAATTATTCACAGGCAGATGGAAATCTGCGGCCCATGCTGAATCTCTTTCTCCAGCAAATGAGCCAGAAAAGTTTTTATTTGAAACGGGAAACCATTGTAATTATAATGCACTGCAAAAATGCAGTGATTTAAAGAGAATTATTCTTTTTTAAAAGGAAATGGTGCTCAATAAAATTGAAATACGTGCGTGCTTTTGGGAAAGGACAGGGATTGAGAATGCTGGTATGAATAAATTGACTGTATTGTGGTGAACTGTGAAATGTGCTAATAGATTTGCATATAAACCATCTAAAGTCTAAAGTTGATCAAAAAAACAGCGCATCAACATTTTGGGGGCAGTTGGGAATGAGTAATTAATATGACATTCGTATATAATAAATAAATATAAATGCTTAATGATCTTTTTGCACCTAACTTAATTTGAGGCCGAGAATACCAGTTTTTTTTTTTGATAGCCTTATCAACCAAGTTGATAAATCAAGGATTTGTGTGTTAATCCTTGATTTTATTCTTATTCCGCACTTGTTTAAATTTAAAATAGCATGCAATTGGAACTACTTGCATATGGGGATGTGGCCAGTTTTCTGAGATGTATGTGTTCAGATCCAAAAGTATATGCAAAGCTGTGCATATTCTGCCATCTAGTGACTGAAACTAAATACTACTCCATCTTTAAAGGTACACAAAATTGCTGGAGAAACTCAGCGGGTGCAGCAGCATCTATGGAGCGAAGGAAATAGGCAACGTTTCGGACCAAAACCCTTCTTCAGACGGTCTGAAGAAGGGTTTCGGCCCGAAACGTTGCCTATTCGATTTTCCAGCATCTGCAGTTCCTTCTTGAACACTACTCCATCTTTGACTGTCCTTTGGATGCCTGCTGCATCCTGCTGCAACTAGTCCATTTCCTGGAAGCATACATGAGTTTTGAAATTGGGTACCTGACAGGCCTTTGGGTTTGTTCTGGGTTTGTGATTGATAACTTGGATATTACTTAGACACATACTGCTGGAGTAATTCAGTAGATCAGGCAGCAACTATGGAGGAAAATTGATAAAGTGATGTTTTGGGTCAGGACCCTTCTTGGATATACTTTACCTGTGACGGCAGAAAACTGTGCTGGCACTCTAAGATTGGTGAGCAGGTGTTTATTTTTTGTTTAGTTATGCTTTTGTTAATAAGATCCATGTTGCCCAATCCTATTCTTTAGCAATGGGAATTGGATATTCAGTATAACATGAAAGTAAATTTATGCTAAATTATGTTGGTTGCAGACTTAAAGAAGATGGCACTGGAAGTGCATATGACAAAGAGTCTATGGCAATTATCAAACTCAACAACACGACAGTTCTCTACCTTAAAGAAGTGACGAGGTTTCTTGCTCTTGTATGCATTCTAAGAGAAGAAAGCTTTGAGAGGAAAGGTAATATAAAATAGGATTTTAAATGTTGAAGAATAAATGCAAAATTTTCTCCCTGTAAAATGTGTACAGATCAATTGATCCTATTTAGTTTTCACAGCATTGGTTACATTTATTGTGAGCTTCTGCTTTCAGGTTTATATTTATCTTTCCTGATGTAATTTAATGGCCTTTGTTGGTTTTCCTTTAAAGTTTTGTGCAACACTCCTTCCTAGTTTCAGTAAGATTGCATGTTTTGCAGTAAATTTATTCAAATGCAAATGCCAGGTTCCTGACTTCTGATATTTCTGGATGTCAGATCATGCTGAACATAAATCTATCGTTACTGTACGACTATTGTGATTGAATTTTAATTTTCTTTTGCTGGAATCATTTAGAAATACCAGCTAAAGATAAATGGTGTGTTGAATGCCTTCTGCAGTGATTTGTTCATCAAATCTGTCCATAATCACCTTAGCTTTCACACTTTGTACTTGTTTGATGAAAGTAACTTTCTTATATAATTTGAATTTCTTTACAACTTTAATTTTATGCTGACTAAATCCTACTGAGGAAAAATTGCTGCTAATGTAGCACTGGATGTTGGGCAAATTGGGAATTGAAAAACCGTAGGGTGTTATTTCGGTGCTGGCTCGAAGGGCCAAACGGCCTACTCCTGCATCTATTGTCTAAAAGAGCGTCATTACTGTACCTGATGTCTTTGGTTGAGGTACTGTGCCCTCCATAATGTTTGGGACAAAGACCCATCACTTATTTATTTATCCATGTACTCCACAATTGAGATTTGTAATAGTAAAAACCACATGTGGTTAAAGTGCACATTGTCAGATTTTAATAAAGGCCATTTTTATACATTTCAGTTTCACCATGTAGAAATTACAGCAGTGTTTATACATTGTTCCCCCCATTTCACGGCACCATACTGTTTGGGACACGGCAATGTCATGTAAATGAAAGTAGTCATGTTTCGTATTTTAATATCCTTTGCATGCAATGACTGCTTGAAGTCTGCGATTCATGGACATCACCAGTTGCTGGGTGTCTTCTCTGGTAATGCTCTGCCAGGTCTGTATTACAGCCATCTTTAGCTTATGCTTGTTTTGGGGGCTAGTCCCCTTCAGTTTTCTCTTTTCTTCAGCATTTAAAAGGCATGCTCAATTGGGATCAGATAGGATGATTGACCTGGCCACTCAATCTACCATTTTTTAGCCTTGAAAAACTCCTTTGTTGCTTTAGCAGTATGTTTGGGATCATTATCTTGTTGTATAATGAACCGACAACCAATGAGTTTAAGCATTTGAACTTGAGCAGATAGGATGTGATTATACACTTCAGAATTCATTATGCTTCCATCACAGTGACTCCTACACATTCCTCACTGTGATGGAAGGCGAAATAAAGTTCAAGTCTCTTCCTTTTGTTCTTCCTCGGTCGTGGGCCTCGAACCCCCATTGACGGGATGATCTTGACTCTCGTAGCCGGCGGCATTCGGGCCCTCCGCGTCGAGGCGATTAGCTCCTGCATCGGGGGATATCAGCTCCCCTGCGCTGGGCGATCGAACCTCGTGTCGGGCTGGTCGAACGTTGGAGTTCCCGACTAGGCCTCTCCGAGACTGCGAGCCCTTGGTGTTGGTTCCGCGGTGGGTTAAGTCCGCGATGTTAAGTCCACGCCCTGCGTTGGGGCTCACGGCAGTCCGAGGAGGCTTTCAGCTCTATCGATGGAAGGCCGCAGAGCCCTGAGAATGTGATCCGAAAATTGATCACATCTCCGGGAAGGTAAGAACCTGAAAAAAAGTTTCCCACTCGATTCCCTCCCCTCTCCCCCCCCACATAAAACAAACCGAAGAACATTAAAACAAACTTTTAACACACTAAAAAATACCCAAAAGAAAGAAAATACGAACGGACTGCCGGCAAGGCAGCCATCTCCCAGCGCCCCTGGTGGTCAGCAGATGTATCATCAATGAAGGTAAGTGAGCTCGTACCTTCAGCAGCCATACACGCCCAGGCCATAACACCCCCACCACCATGTTTCACAGATGAGATGGTATGCATTGGATCTTGGGCATTTCCTTCCCTCCTCCATACTTTGCTCTTGCCATCACTCTGATATAAGTTAATCTTCGTCTCTTCTGTCCACAAGACCTCTTTCCAGAACTGTGGTTGCTCTTTAAAGTACTTCTTGGCAAACTGTAAAGTGGCCAAGAAGATTTTTGCAGCTAATCAGTGGTTTGAATCTTGCAGTGTAGCCCCTGTATTTTTCATGAAGTCTTCTGCGGACAGTGGTCATTGACAAATCCACACCTGACTCCTGAAGAGTGTTACTGATCTGTCGGACAGATGTTTGGGGATGTTGCTTTATTATAGAGAGAATTTTTCTGTCATCAGCTGTGGAGGTCTTCCTTGGCCTGCCAGTCCCATTGTGATTAGTAAGCTCACCAGTGCTCTCTTCTTAAGGAAGTTGCAGACAATTGATTTTGATAAGCCTAATGTTTGGCTGATGTCTCTAAAGAGCCTGTCCCACTTGGCGATTTTTTTCGCCGTCTGCCCGTGTCATATCAGGGTCGCCAAAAGATTTTGAACATTTCAAAATCCAGCGGCGACAAAAAATGTTGCAACATTTGAAACATCGTGTGTCAATACGTCATCATGCTGCGTCATCGCCGCATCATGCTGCAATTTTTTCGGTGACCTGATATGTCAGTCCATGATGCCAGCAATCGCTGAAAAAATCACCTTGATATGGGGGGGGGGGGGGGGGGGGGGGGGACTATGTATAAACACAGCTGCAATTTCTACATGGTGAAACCAAAATGTATAAAAATACCCTTTAATAAAATCTGACAATGTGCACTTTAACCGCATGTGGTTTTTTTTTTTTTTTTTTTTTTTTTTTTTCTATTACAAATCTCAAATTGTGAAGTACAGAGGCAAATAAATAAATGATGGGGCTTTGTTCCAAACATTACGCAGGGCACTGTAGATAAGGGGCGACAAGTAGATGAAAAGTACACCTTCAGTATTTTAGCATGAATTTGAGCAACTCAATAATTTAACCTCCCTAATAAGTTGTTAATTCTTATATGTTCAAAAAAATGCTAACAAGGTGACATCAAAGGACAAGTTATTCTTGATGGTGGCAGGGATGTCATTGTGAACATGCCATGCGGAATTTGGGAAATGGTCACATTGCAGAAATGTGTCTGGAATAATTAGTCCTGTGCTATGAAGATAAGAAATTCCCAGTTTGATTGCAGGATCAATACATAATTGTTTAATGAACATCTATATCTTGTGATGTTTCAAATGTGCAGTCTTAATGGTGTAAACAATACTGCAAATGGTTAATATTTATTATTTAGTGGTTTAATTGTGAAGGTTACTGTCTGTATTTTGGAATTGAAGTGTTGCTGCTTTCTCTTTCAGGTTTGATAGACTACAATTTCCATTGTTTCCGTAAAGCCATCCATGAGGTATTTGAGGTTGGAGTAAGTGCTCATCGACCAAGCAGCCACCAAGTGAATATGCAGAACATGAAGACAGTAACTCACAATGGCACACCTAGAGCTGCTGTGTAGCCCAACCAAAGGATGACTGTGCCAATCTTCCTGTGATCCATGTTTGCTGACACAGCAGTAAACTGAAATGAAGCAGAGCATATCAGGACTTGCATTAAGGACTAGCGGTGCCGTCTCTTGATGAGAAGAACATTGTGTACTGAACTTTTGTGGATTAACGCTAAGCAATTCTGTAAGCTGTATCTGTACACTGGGAGGTCTAGCTGTGTCAGTACAATGGTGGCTTTGCAACGTACCAAACCCACAATCATGCCAGAATAATATTTCCATTGGATTAGCCTTTTGATCTGATTTGTACTATTGTACAGATAGAATAAGATAACACCCTTCTCATGGCCTAAATATTTCTATAACTCTTGAATTATTGTTATAAATGCTCCTCCCTCTATTCCAACCCTCCTACAACTTATTTTCTCCCATTGCCCCCTATCTGAAGGCTTTGGTTTGTGGACCCAAGGTGAAAGTTAAAATAATTGGAAGTAGCAGCACATGTACTACTGCAATGTTAATACAACCACAATCACCTGACCTTTTGTGAAAAGACCAATTATAGTTTTGTGAGGGGTTTATACAGGGTCACAAGAGGATACTGTCTGCATTGTTTACTGTTCAGAGTGATTCTAAATGTGTGCGTGAGTGCTGGCACTAATATCATTTCTTCAGTGCATTGCAGATTGCAGTTTCTTCCCTCCCCCCATTTCACTTGAATATCACTTTCACTGCAAATGCCAAAAAATGCACAATATAAATATAGAGAAATTTGGATTTAATTAAAATGAATGGAGGCTTGAGTGAAGTAAAATGGAAATACTGAACCTGCTGTGTGGTTTTGTGTAGTAATTGTCAGCATTCTGCAAATTGTATTGCAGCTGCCCTGATTTTGTGTAGGAAACTTGTCACATGCTTATTTAATTTTGATCCAGTTCTTTTTATGCGTGGTGCAGAACCTTTGCATACATACCAAGGTGAATTGAGTGTGAACCCTATATTTGTTTTATTGAATAATGTTTCATTCAAAATGCTGCCAATAATGACCACATGCATTGGTGGTCATTAATGGATTTCTTCATTGATTAATAAGACAAAGCAAATTGAGATATTGTTTTAATAAAAGGAAACCACTCTGGCATGAAAATATGGCCAATTGGCCAGTCAAGTAATACAGGTGAAAGAGGGAGATATTGCAATTAAGTAATAACCAGCATGTGTTTTAATGATACGACTATACAGCCGACTTTTACAACAATATTGCATATATTGCAAATCCCCTTGTTATTACTACTTCTGTGTTTCACGCTTCCTAAAAATGCCACTCTATGTATGCATTAACAGTGTGAATAGACTGATACTGACATGCTGCAGGTAATTCTTGAGTGTACTGTGATGGTGACTTGCTTCAGTATTCACTTAAACTCTCCATATTCCTCATCTGGTAACGTAAAGCCTTTATATTTATAGCTTTCTTTCACACAACTGTTTTAAACGGGCTGTTAATAAATCTGTAACTGGCATTATGTGTTTTGTACTCTTCATAAAATTCTGAATCTTTGTGGTACTGTTCTAACATTTTAAGTGAATGAGATGCAAGAATCTGTACAACTAAGTTTATTTCATTTAACAAGGGTCCTCAAATGAGTTGGTATACAAGCTGTTGTAAATTTAGGCAGATGCTGGACACAAAATGCTGGAGTAACTCAGCGGGTCGAGCAACATCTCTGGAGAAAAGAAATAGGTGATTTTTCAGGTCGGAACCATTCCTCAGACTGGTTTTTTAGCAGTATGGGGAAGGGTTCCAACCCAGATCGGCACCTATTCCTTTTCTCCAGATATCGTACCTTGACCTGCTGAGTTACTCCAGCATTTTGTGTATCTTTGGTATAAACAGCATCTGTAGTTCCTTTCTATAAATTTGGGCAGTTGTGTGTGTGATATTTCCAGATCTTAAACTGGGTTACATTCCCATGATCAAAACTGCTTACTCCTATATGCTAAATAGAATCAGTCAGATTGACCAATTTATATTAAAATATTTTACAATTGAAGCCACACATGAAGTAGAACGGAACAGGTATAAATTTGATTGCTGGTATCTCAGTGGTAATCAAATGCATGAGAAACTGTTTAAAAGTTTCACTTTGATGAAAAGCTAATACTGAAGCAGTTTGGAGAGTGCAGCTTTGTATGTTTTGCTCTACCCCATACAGTATACCTAGAAGTGCTAGGTATTCAAGCACTTCAAAAGTCTTCAGGTTAATCTAAAGTAGTTTCATTTCCATTGTGATTTGATCTAGTAATGGTTGGATGGATTACCTGTCGGTATTTTCCTGCAGGAGGGGTAAATTCATTGGGAGGTGCGTTCAACCCTAACTGTTGAAGCACACCCAGAGTCTGATGGCTTGTGGACGAGTCCTTGATATTGGTCACTTGCTTTCCTTGCTCAAAGGTGATGAGTAAAAGCGGGGACCTAGAGATGGAAGATTTTTTAACTGCTTCTGTGTTAATATCCTGTACCAAAATGGAGCCTGCTTGCCAGCTATCAGCTTCTTTAAAATACCCTGTTTTAATCCTTCACCAAGCTGATTGTTTATTGCAAAGCTGCTGTTATGGCCGTTGTAATTTTTTTCCAAGGTTCATTATTGTGTAATGAGAGACGATATATACACATGGCCTACTGAATCCTTGTATTGCCTACAAAAAGGGAGTTGAACATTCTGATGTCAGAATGTGTGCTAGAATAAATCTGTAATTTTTCATCACCAGCGTTGCTTTGTTTTCTTTCCCCTTCCCCCAGTGAGGCAGTCTATTGTTCCGAATCTTAAAATAATAAAGTAATAGTATGCAAACGTATTTAAAATCAGAATTCATTTTGGGAAAAGAATACTTCCGAAACAGGTAATTGAGATTGCAAGACAATTCTAAGGCTTTCAGTCTCTTTCAACCATCTGCAGGTAGTCACTTTATTAGTTAAGCACTGAATTGTCTCAATATTTGTCATCTTAAATTAAATACTGTTTTACGGATAATGTTCTTTGATAGGGAATATATTAATAAAATCCTAAAAGGGACAGAAATTTTTACTTATACAGGTGCACAACCTTTTATCCGAAAGCCTTGGGACCAGACACTTTTCGTAATTCGGAATTTTTCGGCTTTCGGAACGGAAGATTTTTAGCGTAGATTTTAATGGCTGGCTCAGTGGTAGAGTGCTCGCCTCATATCCGTAAGGTCGCGTGTTTGCGCCTCGATCCCGGCAGTTACTCAATCGCGAGTTTGAGTCTTCAATGTAGTTTTTTCTTGCAGAATAGGAGAGAATAGGAGGGTTTGGCTGGGATCATTCTCTGCGAGATGATCTTAGTGTGGGAGACAAGTGTAGGAGAGGTGTACTGACTGTGTGGGCAGAACTTTGGAAGTAATTGCCCACCATTCTCAAAAGCCGCTGTGTCTCCCTGTTCCTGGGATAGCAGGGGGCGATCAAACAGCACGATACCCCCCTCCCCCTCCAACTCCAGAGGAACCCGCTCCCTGATGGGCCGCTACGGCGACAAGTGGCAGTTCGCCCACAGCCCGAGCTGCGCCACCCCAAGAACAAGACGTACCTTGCACACCATCAGCTTCTGCTCCTCTGTGTTCCTCTGGAGTTGGAGCGGGGCTGAGCTGGAATTGCTGATCTGGGATTTCCGTGCTTGCAGTGGGCCTGGGGTTCAGTGTCCCGATGAGGGGGCGCAGCTCGAGCTGTGGGCGAACTGCCACGTGTCGCCGTAGCGGCCCATCGGGGAGCGGCTTCTGGTGGTTCTGACGTCTCCGGCCAGTTTGCAGTTTTCCTCTGGAGTTGGAACTGGGCTGGGCTGCTGCTGGCTGTGGGTCTCTGGGATCTCCGTGCTTGCAGTGGGCCTGGGGGTCGGTGTACCGTTGGTCCTGACGTCTCCGGTGACTGGCACTGACCTGCTGGCATCGCCGATGTGAAGACAGTGCAAAGCCCCCGCGCCGGTGCAATGGGCGGGGAGCTGGAGAGGGGAGGGAAGGGGTCACACACATGGCCGGGAAGCAGAGGGATGTAGGTGGGGTGAAACTGAAGGGAGCGACAATCTGCTGCTGCCTACCCGCTGAGTTAAAAAGTTCCCACGCAAGACTCACAATACACAGTGTATCGCGAGTCTACCGTGGGAACTTTTTAACTCAGCGGGCAGGCATCAGCAGATTGTCAATTATTAACCCTCCCGCGCAATATACCCTCACCTTCTCTTTTATGAATGGGGATTTAGTTCCCCTTTCTTCGAGGACCGACCGGAGGTTCCGCTGTCACCTCTGCGGGCCGCCCTCGGTGAACGTCTTCAAGGACCTTTCTTCAAGGACCGAAAAAATGTCCGCTATTCGGAGCTTTTCGTTATTTGGAATTTCGGATAAAAGGTTGTGCACCTGTATTGGAATTGGCTCAATCAAATCCACAGACATCATTAGACCTGGTGATATCGAAGTTGTGTGTAATTCGTATTGTTGACGACACAAAATAATTGTAGTATGTATGTATCCTCTATTCTTTGTTACAATGCATTGTTCAACAAGTGACCTATCAAAATCAAGGATATTGGGACCAGAGTTAAAAGAACCTATTGTCTGTTCAAAATAAAGTGATACGTCACTGATTTTTTTCCAATTAGTAGGGTAACACATTCTTCATGGTTTTGAAATCGAGATTTTAAATTGCAGTACAGTTTCAAATTTGAATCTTAAGTTGATTTTACCTGTCAAGTTATATCTGGGAAGTAACAAAAGGAAGTTAAGTTAAAAAAATCTGGCCCTTTTTATCCTATTCATATCTCCCTAAAAAGCTGTGGAGAAGGAATACAGATTCTGCCTACATTTGCAGACTTAATGTGACACTGGTAGGTAGGCATTCATTTAAAACAAATCAATACATGTTTGGATGGGAATTACTTTGGTGCTTTACTTGTTTGAATGTAAACAATGTAGAAGAGGTTCTAGAGCCAAACCGGTGCTGGAGGAACTCAGCATGTTGAGTCGCATCTGCATCTGGTTGAGACTCTTCATCATGCCTGAACAGGGTCTCGAGCAAAAGTATTGACAATTCCTTTTCCTTCCACAGATGCTACTCAACCCAAAATCAAACCACAAAGTGCAAAATGAATATGCAATATGTTTTGATTTTTCTGATTTCTCCCAGCTCAGTAACCTTTCAAGGGTATTGCTACAGTGTGTGTGGAAGATACAATTTTTCTTCCCCTCTGTACCCTGCCCCTCCAACCTCAGAATTTGACTGGGCGCACGGTCCATGCTCAGCTCTCCTGG
Source organism: Leucoraja erinaceus (assembly GCF_028641065.1). Taxonomy (NCBI): domain Eukaryota; kingdom Metazoa; phylum Chordata; class Chondrichthyes; order Rajiformes; family Rajidae; genus Leucoraja; species Leucoraja erinaceus. Next base: position 16,396,875 of record NC_073402.1, on the reverse strand, counting down.
ATTTATGGCTACCGCTTGCCCAGAGGGGGAACTTGCTCAAATCTAGTCCCTTTTGTTCTATTAGCTCTGTTAAAAGATACAACTGGGAACCTCACATGAAGTAAGGTCTGAGGGCTAAGCTTAGGCATGTCCAGGAGACCTGGCTACATATTCCGCATTGTCACTAGATAATTATTATTATGAAATTTGTTACTCTATAAGGGGTGAGACTGTAACTTATATTTGTTACAGTGCCCTCCATAATGTTTCAGACAAAGACCCACCTTTTATTTATTTGCCTCTGTACTCCACAATTTAAGATTTGTAATAGAAAAAATCACATATGGTTAAGGTGCACCTTGTCAGATTTTATTAAAGGCCATTTTTGTACATTTTGTTTCAACATGTAGAAATTACAGCAGTGTTTATTCGTAGTCCCCCTACAGTATTTCAGGGCACCATAATGTTTGGGACACATGGCTTCAAGGCATTTGTAATTGCTCAGGTGTGTTTATACCTGCATTAAGGAGGCATTTAAGAGAATCAGTACCTACTCTTTCCTCCAGTCTTTCCATCATCTTTGGAAACTTTTATTGCTGTTTATCAACATGAGGACCAAAGTTGTGCCTATGAAAGTTAAATAAGCCATTATGAGACTGAGAAACAAGAATAAAGCTGTTAGAGACATCAGTCAAACCTCAGGCGTACCAAAATCAGCTGTTTGGAACATCATTAAGAAGAAAGAGAGCACTGGTGAGCTTACTAATTGCAAAGGGACTGGCAGACTGAGGAAAACCTCCAGATGACAGAAGAATTCTGTATAATAAAGAAAAATCCCCAAACACCTGTACGACAGATCAGAAACACTCTTCAGGAGTCAGGTGTGGATTTGTCAATGAACACTGTTTGCAGAAGACTTCATGAACAGAAATACAGAGGCTACGCTGCAAGATGCAAACCACTGGTTGGCTGCAAAAATAGGATGGCCAGGTTACAGTTTGCCAAGAAGTACTTAAAGAGCAACCACAATTCTCGAAAAAAGATTTTGTGGAGAGATGGGATAAAGATTAACTTGTATCAGAGTGATGGCAAGAGCAAAGTATGGAGGAGAGAAGGAACTGCCAAAGATCCAAAGCATACCACCTCATCTGTGAAACATGGTGGTGGGGGTGTTATGACCTGGGCATGTATGGCTGCTGAATGTACTGGCTTACTTATCTTCATTGATGATCCAACTGCTGATGGTAGAAGCATAATGAATTCTGAAGTGTATAGACACATCCTATCTTCTCAAGTTCAAACAAATGCCTCAAAACTCATTGGTTGGTGGTTCATTCTACAGCAAGACAATGATCCCAAACATACTGCTAAAGCTGCAAAGTAGTTTTACAAAGCTAAAAAATGGTAGATTATTGAGTGGCCAAGTCGATCATCCTATCTGATCCCAATTGAGCATGCCTTTTAAATGCTGAAGAAAATAGAAAACTGAAGGGACTAGCCCCCAAAACAAGCATAAGCTAAAGATGACTGTAATACAGGCCTGGCAGAGCATCACCAGAGAAGACACCCAGCAACTGGTGAAGTCCATGAATTGCAGACTTCAAGCAGTCATTTCATGCAAAGGATATGCAACAAAATACTAAACATGACTTTTCATTTGCATGACATTGCTGTGTCCCAAACATTATGGTGCCCTGAAATGGGGGAACTATGTATAAACTCTGCTGTAATTTCTACATGGTGAAACCAAAATGTATAAAAACTGCCTTTATTTAAAATCTGACAACATGCACTTTAAACACATGTGATTTTTTTCCTATTACAAATCTCAAATTGTGGAGTACAGAGGCAAATAAATAAATGATGGGTCTTTGTCCCAAATTATGGAGGGCACTGTATGATAACTGCCTACCTCTGCATTAGTGGATGGAACCTGCAATGTTGTAGTGAAACATGCCATTCCCTCCCCCTGGTCTCTGGATGTTTCTTCCCATTAATACCCACCAGCTTATTCATCTTGGTTCATTATAAAACGTTGAAGATTTTTCCCTTTTTATTAACTGTACCTCTCTCATTCATGTTTCCATTCAACATGTAGTTGTTCTCCCAGTTCTGCAGAAAATTCTACCCACCATGCTTGGTGCATTGTTGAAATCAGGAACTGCTGATTTACAACAAATACAAAGTGTTTGTGTAACTCTGGAGAACATGGATTGGTGATATCTTATGTTTATGACATGTTCTACAGGGATGCTGTCTGACCAGCCGAGTTGCTTCAGCACGTTATCTTTTTATGCTCGCTAAATTTCCCGATTCATTTTCACTCACTCCCTGAATTCCTCTCATCTGACTCAATGCCTGGAACCCTTGCTCATACACCCATATTGGATAATTACAATTAAATAATAGTATTTGTTTCAGTTTATGATTTGTCTATCAACCTCGGCAAGAAATTTGTCTGACTTGTCTAACCTGATAACTCTGCAAATCTTGTGGTGTTGAGTAGCTTGTTGCTCTAGGCAGTCCAAATAAAATGAAAGTGCCTACGAACTGGTGCATGTGCCTTATTGACAACTTGTACTTAAATTTTTCTTTGACATTTGCCATCTGGAGGATTTATGGGTACACAATTTAACGTTTGCATTTTTTTGACCAAAATACCATTATTAAATCTCTTATCTTTTGAAATTGGATTGTTAAATCTTGCAAATTATCAGAATTGTGTTTAAAAACAAAGTTACTTGCAACAATGTTTTTGTTTTTGGTCCTGCACCAGCAGAGGGGGCAGGATGTACACAACAGTATAAATGTCTGGTGCTGTGTTTGGAACATGGAGCTGTGGGTGCTTTTCAATCGGAGAAATATTTGAGTCTAACATAGTTTTAAGCTTTCTTTATTGCTGGCATCCAACAAAATGTCTGGTCTTGTGTCCAGCATGATCAACTTCTCTGGAGCTGCTAATAACTTTTCAGAAACCTACTGAGCTAAAGAATTGCGCTCAGTTTGACAAAAGGCCCAGACCCGAAACATCAGCTATCCATGTTCTCTCGGGATTACTGTCTGACCCGAGTTATTCCAGAACTTTTTGAGCTAAAGTCTCCAATAGTTTTCTCTTGTTGTCCATCTCCTGTGTGTGTATTTTTTGGGGCATCTTTAATATAAAACCATTTTAACTACAAATAGAAAACAATTCTGATATAATCTAATTGCAAAAGGGTTTTAATAGAAAGAAAATTAATATTTCACCTATAGTTGTACAATCAAATAAGTGGGTGAGCACCAAGAGTTACGGGTAAAACTTTTGTCAAACTTATTTTTAGTTTCCCACCCTTGCTTCCTCCACCCGCCTGGTGTCTGCATCTGCAACTGTACTTTCAAATCAACTATATACTGGAACCTTTTAGGCTCCAATCTTGCTATTGAGGGAGTGCAGCGTAGGTTTAATAGGTTTAATTCCCGGGATGGCGGGACTGTTGTATGCTGAGAGAATGGAGCAGCTGGGCTTGTACACTCTTGAGTTTAGAAGGATGAGAGGATATCTCCTTGAAACATATACGATTGTTAAGGGTTTGGACACGCTAGAGGCAGGAAACATGTTCCCGATGTTGGGGGAGTCCAGAACCAGGGGCCACAGTTTAAGGAGTAAGCCATTTAGAACGGAGACGAGGAAACACTTTGTCCTGGTGAGTCTGTGGAATTCTCTGCCTCAGAGGGCGGAGGAGGCTGGTTCTCTGGATGCTTTCAAGAGAGAGCTAGATAGGGCTCTTAAAAATAGTCGGTAGATTGTGGGTGATCACCCATGATCACATTGAATGGCGGCGCTGGCTCGAAGGGCCGAATGGCCTATTCCTGCACCTATTGTCTATTGTTCAAACCATGAAATAGCATAGACCCACTCTTAATATAATTTACCCTTTTGGGGGTGAGTAGAGGGAGTAAAAGAAACTAAACTTTGGAAAGTTCATGTTTTTGGATATTGATGCACTTTTATTTATTGATGTCTGGTAATTATAATTAGGAGGCATGAGGTACGGTAGATGCTGGAATCCTGAGCAAAATGAAGAGTAACTCGGTGAGTCAACCAGCTTCTGAAGGGTATGGATAGCTGATGTTTCAAGTCGAGACCTTGCTTCAGACTGACTGGCAAGTTGATATGGGGTAAGTTTTTAAATAGTCAACTTGCCATCTTTTTGTTGCAATCTGTCTAGGATTGAAAGTTGTCGGTGACAGTTACATAGATTATCTGGAAAGGTCGGCCCAATGGTTATACCACTGGAATTAAAGGATGAGAGTTCAAATTACCTCATTCACATTTGAGTGATTTGAACAATCCTTACAGAATTGTGAAAATGGTGTGGCAGGTTCTTGTAAAAGTTTCACGATCTTCAGCTCATTTCTTTGAGAAGGTGGATGTGCCATTGTCTTTAGAACCTGCTGTAAACATTATTCTATAGCCACCAATTTCAAAATATATAAACTAGATGAAACTGAACAAGACTTACTGTAGTATCACAGTAGCCCTCGTGATGAGCTTCGAATTGTAAATAATCTTGTGGCTGATGGGTGCTGCAGATGAGGAAACAGGCGCTGACTCAGTCATTGCATTGGTGCATCCACTGCTGAAAACTTCATTCTTTCCAACACACATTGCCTAAGGTCTATTATGGGGCATATTTGGTTGACCCCTCTTACCTAATACCTTGTTTAACTTGAGATCACTTTAAAAAAAACAAAAAACTGTCTGCTTGAATGCTAACGTATCAAGTCCTGTTTGCGATCACTACCCTGTTTGTTCACTGGTGAGTAGTGCATCAGTTATTAAATTCACGGCCTCTGCCTTGCTTATCTTCAGCCAGTGAGTTATCTTCGTGTCTTGTTCATTCCTGAAAATATTTTTTTCACCATTAGCAACCATGCCTACACCTGCCTACGTTTTGGCATTGCCTTCCCAAACCCATCTGCCTCTCTCCCCCTTTAAAGTTGTTTTAAAAATATATCACTTTGACTGAATCCTTGTGTGACTTGGTGCCACATAAAGACTCAAAGTGGTAGATTTTCTTTTACTTGGCTGTGAAGCATCATGAGAAATTCTCCTTTATTTAAAAGTTCTCACAATGTTTTTTTGGTTGAATAAATTAATTAGAACATTTATAGGCTGGAATTGTGTTGGGCTTTGAAAGAATTTAGTTATGATGAGCTTCAAAATACTTTATTTTAGTGTGGGAAATTTCCTTACTAACATATCGTGCCTTCAGCACATACATCCTCCCTAGTCAATTCTAATTCCACTGCTATTACAAATTGAATATTTTTTTGCAATCTTCATGATACCAGTGGCTTTGGCTAAGACCAGCTGAAGAACTGCTGTACTTTCTGGCGAATGTCATTGTTTGGGGTTTTAAACTATCAGTTTTTTCTTCAAAGTTAATCAAGATTAACTATTCTGGACCCATCCAAAGCACTTTGAAATATTTTCTACTCCTGTGCAAAAAAGCCCAAGGTGCAAACTCAACTTGTTCACTTCTTCAGACTAGCTAATAGGGTGATTTCACCAAAGGTCAAATGAGCGTAGATCCCACCTCACGTGACCGAAAATTTTAACTGGAGGACATATGTCACATTGGTACATGTTAGTGAATGGGGAAACACGCACTTTCACACCCGTTAAAAACATGGAAAACGGCCGATTTTTGAGCTGAAATTTTCTGTGCTAGTCGGGGTGACCGTGAAGCACAGCGACCTAAATTTTCAGGCAAAAAAAAAGATAGAAAGTAAGGTAATTACAAGAGGGAACTGAAGGTGGAACACAGCGGAAGTGAACAGCCGACATTTGCCGTGGAGATTTAAAGATCCAAAATATCGGGAATTATCGCGTTTGCTCGCTGAATTTCATCAAAAGTAAGGCATTATTAACTTACTTTTGATGAAATGCAGCGAGCAAACGCGATAATTCCCGATATTTTGGATCTTTAAATCTCCACGGCAAATGTCGGCTGTTCACTTCCGCTTTTTTCCACCAATTTAGGGCGCTGTGCTTCACAGTCACCCCGGCTAGCACAGAAAATTTCAGCTCAAAAATCGGCCGTTTTCCATGTTTTTAACGGGTGTGAAAGTGCGTGTTTCCCCATTCACTAACATGTACCGATGTGACATATGTCCTCCAGTTAAAATTTTCGGTCACGTGAGGTGGGATCTACGCTCATTTGACCTTTGGTGAAATCACCCTATGCAGCTTTGAATTATTCAGTTAGCTATTCAGCTGTGATGAAAGGTCATCGACCTCTGAAACATTGGATTTTTCTCTCTCCATGGATGCTGTCTGACATGCCCACGTTCTTAATTTGTTTTATTTTTAGAATTTCTCAATCAACAGTATTTGGATTTTTGTATTATTGTGCATGAGCAGCACAATGGTAGAGCTGCTGTCTTATAGTGACAGAGACCCAGATTTGATCCTAACCTTGGGTTGCTGTCGGTGTGGAGTTTGCATGTTCTTCCTATGACCTGTTGGTTTCCTCCGGGTGCTCCGGTTTCCTCCCACATCCCAAAGCCATACGGGTTTGTAGGTTAACTGGCCGCTGTAAATTGCCTCAAGTGTGTAGGGAGTGGACGGGAAAGTGGGATAACATCGAACCAGTGTGAAGGGGTGATCGCTGATCGGCGTGGACTCGTTGGGCCAAAGGGCCTGTTTCCATGCTGTATCTCTAAACTGAAAAATATAGTTTTAATTTGAAACATTTCATAATTGACAGCATCCAAAAAATTCTGATCATGGGTGAATGAAGATTAGAGAGAAAACCATAGGTACAATCAGATATGCACATAATGAGGGCAAAGCTTGTTACCAAACTGTCCACAGGAGTGTGTAGGAAGAAACTGCAGATGGTGGTTATACGACAAAGATAGACACAAAATGTTGCAGTTTCTCAGTGGGATAAGCAGCATCTCTGGAGATGGGTGACGTTTCAGGTCGAGACCTTTCTTCAGACTGAGGGGCAGGGGAGAGGGAGTCTCGAGATAGCAGTGAGAGGCTGTTGCAGAACTCTTGTTTAACTAAATTGCACTCTTTCATCTGCAGGCTGCTTAATTTGTAGAAACCTTGCTTTGGTTTCATTTATGGGAATTGTCAGCAGGTGGCAGGCTTGATCAGCAGATCCTTGCAAATGACCAGCTTAGAAATGTAAGGTGTTGGTAAAAGATTTATGTAGTTTAAGTTAACTCTTATTCGATATGCCTGAATAACTATTGTAGTTCCCTTGAAGAAGATTTATATAAAATGTGTTGCATTTTGCTGCAAAGTGAAATTGTTGTCTCAATATCCTGAACTAAATATTTACTTGAAATAATTTTGCTGAAATATGTTCATAACTATATTGATTTTAATTGATCTCAACAGTTTAATAAAAACACCCATTAATGATCAAATAAGTAAAATTATTAAAATAACATTGAAATTCTTTAAGTTTTTTACAGCAGTGTATAGGTTGAACCTCGGGCATATAAAAACATATCAACATATAAAAAATAGTGGCCCTTAAGTCACAAACAAAATGTAATTAGTAAAGAAAGCAACATGAAGAACGTTGATTAATGAAATAATTTTTTAATAATTTGCACCCAGCGTGATTTTCTACTAAAATCTAAACATCTCCTGACTGACATTGACGTTCTACTCAGCCTATTACTGCAGTACTTCATAAAGATTAAAAAACAATTTATGCCAAAAAAATATTAGGCAGTCCCTCAGGTCTCATTAAACTGGTGACATGACATTAGAAGGCAGCATCCGTAAGTGATGTTCAAGCAGCTCTTTTGCAGCTGATCTGCAGGAAGCCACTTTGACTGGGCACACCTTGGGTTTGTTGGGGCTGTTTTCTACCGTTGATGCTAATTTGTTTTAATTGCTTTGAAATGATGTGGGCAGTCTCTGAGACCATCGTGCAAAGCAATTCTGAAAAGGTCAAGTTCATTTGCTGATCCATTAAACATTTTATTTCTTTATGCTTTGCATTTAAATGCTGAGCAGCGGCATTTCTTGACAGAATAAGAGTGTGTCATCTTGAGCAGTTGGCATATGAAAAGCCAGTGTGAGAAATGATACTTCAAATTTGTCAAGGAATGCAGTTCCTGGGCATATAAACCGTTTCCAAATCAATAGTGGTTTAATATTTACAAGATGGTTTGAGAACACTTGAAATGGGCAAAAGCATAGAGGGGTCAGCCAGTGTGTGCTGTGGAGAACAAACAGTTTATGATCTGCATTGGCATCCTTAAACTGAACAAAACATAGAAACATATTAATAGGATCAGAAAAAAAGGCTGTGGGAAATGAAGAAATAGACTGGTGAATGACAGATTAGAAAATGATTCTCAATCACAACTTATAATATTATAGAACTAAAGTGGGACGGGGTGGTTAGAGAAGAATGTTAAAAAAATGTGAGGGGTTTAGAACAGGGCAAATTTGGAATCAAGTTTGGAACTTTAACCAAGTGCAGAAGGCTTATCATTCGCAACAGAACAGTTTACAAAGAATCTCGAGAACTTCCCTTATCTTGGTTATCTCAGGATCATCTCTTCATCAGTGTAGTGAACACAATGTCAAGCAATCACATCTTCCATTGACATTTTTTTCTCTTCTTGAAGCTTCCTGTATCTGTGAATGACTGAACTATAGGAACACATCAGATGGTACTGGCTCTTATGTATAAGTTTCAGCACCTCGAATTGGAGGCGAGTATAATCTTGTCCCAAGTTACAATCCAGCAGGTTGCTGCCAGAAATATGAACATATGCAGAACCTAACCAGCCACACACTGGAGAGGTAGATGAATGAGTAATTATTTTACTGTCAATTCTTTCCACCACTCACAGCGGGCAAGAAAGAATGATGAGTGCTGTCAATTTAGGAAATGTGGCACTAGCAGAGCAAAGCATCTGCTTGCTGCTTCATCCACTTTCCACCACGGGAGCATTGAGGCTGCTGCATGCACCATCTTTAGTGTGCATCTGAGCATCTTCCAAAGCTGCATCCTCTACCATTTAAGGGAACAAACGTTCAGCTGTCAGGTGGAAACCATCTCCAAGTGCCTTGTTGCACCAATTTGCAAACATATTGCCTGTTTCGTCACTGGGTCAAAGCCTTAGAGCTCTCTAGCCAACATTATTGTAGAGTGCATGGTAAGGAGAGCAGCATTTTTTGCAGTTGGTTTACGGAGAGTCACAGATGGGCACTGACTGATGAACTTCACAAAAATACACACGTCCTGTGAATGACTACCTACTTAGAATATGTCTTCTCACTCATCACCCAATCAGGCCCTGCCCTGATTTGTCTATGTTTGAGTGAGAAAGTGGAGTCAGGGGATATGGGGAGAAGGCAGGAACGGGTACTGATTGGGGATGATCAGCCATGATCATATTGAATGGGCGTGCTGGCTCGAAGGGCCAAATGGCGTACTCCTGCACCTATTGTCTATTGTGTGCTTGATAATAATTTCAAATGATCCACACTCAATAATGGGCCATTGAGTAAAGTACTGAGGGGTATTCAGTGCTTGTGAAACTATATCCTAGTTCTTATTAAAATCTTGAGGAGAGGCAAGGTAAGAAAATAGCTAAAGAAACATGTTAGAAAAGTGGGACCTTTAGACCCAAAAAATCAGATTTGTCATTCATTGTAATTACCCCACTTATGAAATATTTGCAAGAGCAGTTCTATAAATTACTTCAAATAATTTGGCAAAGAAGAGCTAGGAATACCAGTAACTTCATTTGAAGGAGGTGGGAACCACCTTGCACACCTCTTCTGCACGTCTGATTAATGTGTTCTTTGCTTTCCCAAGGAACTTCTATGTGAACAACAATTAACATTTTGATTTGTTGCAGAAAATAATATATTACAAAGCATCAAATTCAATATTCCATTAAGTAAACAAATTGAAAATATCAGAACAAAAGAACGATACATATTATCTACGTATTTAAATAAAAGTAATCTAAAATATGCTTGTGTCTTCAGCTAACTATGTTTCATAGACCAAGCATTAAAGCTGGTGACTGGGCAGCTACTTAAGGTCAGTTTTGGGCATATGTTGCAGTCATCACCCCATACAACCATATTCACAGCCTACATTACTCTTTCCATATTTGGGTTCAATGAATAATCACTTGAGATTATCATATAATTTGGCAAATGTAATTTATTCTCTTTTTAAAGCAAATATGCTGAGATGTAGCGCATATATCATGTATGCCATCTAGATGTTTTATTAGGGAGCACAGACACACACTGAGTAATACTGCTGAATGTTTATTTTATTTTTTAAAAAAAATAGCACTTGGAATTCAATGGAACTGAAAGTGTAATGAAATTGGGTCTAATTCCAGATCTCAACATTGCTACCTATTTCTTGCGAAAAAACAATGGGGGTCTTAAAACTATAAGTTTAAGCTTGACCTCTTGCAAAGCTAATTCAAAAAGCTATTTAAATAATGGAAGTTTATAATAATATGGCAATCATTTTGTTCCCATATTCAATTTTAGTTTTAATTATTCGAGTAAAAGAAGTTTAGTTGAAATGTTGTAAGGGAATAAGAGCTGCAGATAGTGCCTTTGGTTTAACATTCAGAAAGTATATTGTTTGACAACTCAGTACTTGCTGTCTGCTGAATAGAATTGTTAGTCTAGAGTGGCCAAGTGGGTGATAAACAGGTGGCAATGGTTGGAACAGGACCAATTTGTTTTATTTACCCATTCATGGAACAGAGCTGTAGAGGAAAGGCCACCAATTAGTAACAGCCTTTGGAAAACTAGCTTCAGAGCCTCTGTATTGTGAAGATACACCAAGAGTTGGTACCGAGTTCCTGGATTTTGACCCAACACCAATTGAGGAATGACAATATATCCAAATCAGGATTCTGTGTTACTTTAAGGATAAGTCTCAGGTCTGCCTAAGTGCTTGTTCTTTTTCTATTTTCTAGATGGTGAAATCATATGGGCTGCTTTGTCCTGGTTGTTGCTGAGCCGCTCGCATTGCTGCAACTATAGTAAGGTCCAGCCCAATGTACAGCACTTGGAAACACAAAAGATACTGGAATCTGGAGCAAAATGCAAGCTGCCGGAGGAACTCATCAATGGAGGGAAAGGAAGGGTCGAGATGCAACAGGCTGAGAGGCCATAAATGGGGACCGCAATGGTCTGCACTCTATGGAATCACCACTCGGCAGATGGGACAAGTGTAGCTGGGACATGTTGGCTGTTGTGGGCAAGTTGGGCCGAAGGGCCTGTTTCTACGATGCAGCACTCTGACTCTGTCTGATGAGAGGAATGTAAAATGTTGGACCAAATAAGGGAGGGATATGAATTTAGAAAAAAAAATCATTTGCTTGGGCAGTCTACAACATGATGGTTTGAAAGTTGAATTCTCCAATTTTGGAACCCACTTTCCCTCTGCCCCTTTATTTCTTCTTCTGATCTACCCAGGCCCCCTCATACACACCCTTTCTTCTAATCCCCCAACACCGACCAGCCACGTATCACCCCATTTCTTTCCCTTTCCTTGCCTATACCATTTGCCCATAACCAAAGATTCTTCCCACTGGGTCCCCTATCCTCTCCTTTCACTGTTTCTATCTACTTACCATACCTCCTTTATTTGGTTTCACACTCCATCTTCCTTTGTTATTAGATTCCATTTCGGCAGCCCTATCCAATCTCCATTTATCACCTCCCCTCTCATCTGTCACATCTCCACCATTCCCTCAGCCACCCTGATCTTCTATTAAACAACCACTCCTCTCAGGATCCACATATTGTCCCCTTTTGCTGCAACCATCACCTTCTGCTCCTTGCACTGGCTCTCCTCCCTCTACTCTTTCAGTCCAGATGAAGGGTCTCGACCCGAAACATTGACTGCCCATTTCTCTCCAGGGATCAGGCGCTGTCTCATCCACTGAGCTCATCCGGCAGCTTATTTATTGATAGCATTTGATCACATGCACCAGACTTATGAGACTTGTAGAGGGCATAAATTCTTTGCCAATTTAGAAGGTGAATCACTCATCGCAATATAACTAGACTCTGGCTTCCTCACAGAACAGTATTCATTGAAGATATTGTAGATCTGGAATATTGCCAGGAGATAGTTGCTTCTTAACAGATTGTGGCGTGAATTGTATTGATTGAAGACTGGCTTCAGTGGTGGAGGGAGCCGATGTGTATCATTGACCTCGCCTTTCTGGCTGAAGGCAGTTGTAAATAGTTGAGCATTGTCCGTGTACTCGTGTTGTGCATTCAGCCTACATTCCCAAAACCCTTCCATCCTGCAAATTGCACAGGGCCCGCCGAGCCTCTCCGCCGCACCGGGCCCGCCGAAACTCTCCCCGCACCTGTGAAATCAGCGCGGCCCGGGGCTGGGAGCTCCGCAAACCACACATGATGTTGAAGCAGCAGGCCCAACACTATGGAGCTTCAAACGGTGATCCAGGAAAGGCTTCACCCACTCCGCGGTGAATCCAATATGTATTTTAAAACCAACTGTTTAATGAGAACATACAGTAGGATCTAAAAATGTCACACTGTCACTGTCGGGTAGTCATGGTCCTCTAGTCGTGGGGGATTGGGAGGGGGGGGGGCTCACAAGTGAAATAGCCTAGGGCCTCTCTTCATCTAAATCCGGCCCTGTCTTCAGCATTCCTCTTTGTACCAAGTTTTGCCCTCGGATCTGCAGGTAATTTCCGAGGAAGATACATGAAGTTGTAGATTGAAGGACGAAGATAGACACAAAATATTGGAGTAACTCAGTGGGTCAGGCAGCATCTCTCGGAGAAGAAGAATAGGTGACGTTTCAGATCGGCACCCTTCTTGAGACTGAAAGTAGAGATGGGAGGGAAAATAAACTGGAGGGGAGAAAAGCCCAGAACAAATCAGGGCAGGCAAAAGATGACCTCGACACTATCTGGACTACAGTCCTGCTGCTGCTGCTGTCCTACACTCCGCAGGGGATTAACACATACAAGGAGCTGCTGTAGATATAACCAACAGTTTCAAGCCTCTTGACTTTCATATTACCAGCAAGCTAACCTGGTTCCTTTACACTGATGTGGCGATCAAGATTCTTCTTCGACATCTGAAATAATTCGGCATGTCCAAGAGATTCTTGGGAAAAAGATGCTCCAAAGGAAGAATTTTGATGAGATGCATCTCAGCTGTTCTGCTCTTGACTGCCTGAACCTGCAGAGAGTGATGAACACAGCAAAGTCCATGACAGACTTGTCACTTCCTCCATCCAATCCATCTTCTGGAAGGCTGGAAGTAACGTCAAGGGTGCCTGCCACTCTGGCTATTCCTATTTTGCTCTTCTACCTTCTGGGAGAACATTCAGGAGCTAGTCTGAAGCCCAAGAATCCAGACTTAAGAACAGTTTCTTCTCATGTTTATTGGGCTCCTGAACCAGTCACCTCTTTCACACTCCCTTTCTGGATAGACTCTTTACTTCTGGACTCTTGCAACGACACGTGCCAAAACAGCATATTGGCATCACTAAAAAATTAAACATTATTTTGTTTTCAGGCTACGTGGCAAATATGCTTGTTAATCATGCATACCAGGATCTTTGGCTGCGTGGAGAAAGCATTGATCTTAACTCTACTTCGTTCCGTTTTTCTACAAAGTCGTTTTTTTTTTGCATTACTTCAGATTACACTCAAATCTTTGCACTATCCTGCTGTTTTGCATTTGCCATCATTTATATCGTAGTACTTATTATATTTATTGTTTACTCTGAGTTTCATGCAAACTATACATTTTATTGCACCCTGGTGTTTATACAACAGACTAATCTGAATTAGAATCTGTTACAGGAATCTGTGATGTCTGACAAAGCCTGTTCTTTTACTAATCTATAGGACAAGATATGAAGATGGGTTTCAACCAGAAACGGCACCTATTCTTTTTTCTGCTGATCCACTGTTACTTCAGCATTTTGTAAAACAATCTATCCTAGTTTAGCCTGATATCCCAGATGTCGAAGAGGATATTTCAGGATTGAAGAAATTCAGTACGTCTTCTGTTAGATACATAGATACAGAGACAATAGGTGCAGGAGGAGGCCATTCGGCCTTTCGAGCCAGCACTGCCATTCAATGTGATCATGGCTGAACATCCACAGTCGGTACCCTGTTCCTGCCTTCTCCCCATATCCCTTGATTCGGCCAGCCTTAGATTCTATCTAACTCTTTTGAATGCATCCAGTGAATTGGCCTCCACTACCTTCTGAGGCAGAGAAATCCACAAATTCACAACTGTGTGAAAAAGTTTTTCCTCATCTCATTTCTAAATGGCCTACCCCTTATTCTTAAACTGTGGCCCCTAGTTCTGGACTCGCCCAACATCGGGATCATGTTCCCTGCATCTAGCATGTCCAATCCCTTAATAGTTTTAAATGTTTCTAAAAGATACCCTCTCATCCTTCTAAATTCCAGTGAATACAAGTCCAGTCGCTCCATTCTTTCATCATATGACAGTCCCGCCATCCCAGGAAATAATCTTGTGAACCTACGCTGCACTCCCTCAATAGCAAGAATGTCCTTCCTCAAATTAAGAGACCAGAAACTGCACATGAATACTCCAGGTGTGGTAAGCTTACCAGTGGGTCCTAGTACAAGTGCAGAACGGGAACCCGGAGGTTGGATAGAGTGAATCCAGCCAGTTTGCTATTTACATACAAATCTAATAAAACTAGCTAAGCATTTCATTAATGTCATGTGTGTCTCTGGTTTTGTCTTCAAAGATGGGGGTGTCTTCTCTTTACTGGCGGTCTCTCTCCCTCCTGTCCTCTCAAACAGGGCAGGTAGGAATTTCGCCATCCACCTCTTTGTGTGCAGGCGACCCATTCTTCAGGCTGCTTGTGTCTCTCTCTCTCAGCGTCTCTTCCGTCGCTCTCCCGAGTGCCCCCTGCTCCCCAAGAAGGACCTCTTATATGAAGGCCAACTCCTCTCTTTATGAAGGCCCAAATGCCAATTAGCTTTCTTCACTGCCTGTTGTACCTGTATGCTTAATTTAAGTGATTGATATACTAGGACACCCAGGTCTCGTTGTACTTCCCCTTTTCCTAACCTGACACCATTCAGATAATAATCTGCCTTCCACTCTTGCCTCCAAAGTGGATAACCTCACATTAATCTACATTATACTGCATCTACCATGCATCTGCTCACTCACCCAACTTGTCCAAGTCACTCTGCTGCCTCATAGAATCCACTTCACAGTTCACACTGGCACCCAGCTTTGTGTCATCTGCAAATTTGCTAATGTTACTTTTAATTCCCTTCATCTAAATCATTAATGTATATTGTAAATAGCTGCGGTCCCAGCACCGATCCTTCTGTTGCTGTGGATCTAGGTGCATGGGTCGATGCTGGCTGGTCTCTTGGTTGTATTCTTATTGTAGACTTTCATACAGTTCGGCCAAAAATTATGCAGCTTGTAAGGGGACATCAGAGGTCGCAATACTGATTTGAATGGAAAGACAAATCAAAAGAATATAAAGCTAGTGTTAACCAACCGCTGCTATTTTTCATCTATTGGGCACAGATGAAACCCTTTCCATTATTTGTTTAACTCTGGTGGGACTTAAAGATATGAAAACAGGAAAGTCATCCAAGTGGGTGAGGTACATTATCTGAAATATAGATTATTTTGGAATCTAAAGTTCTTGGGCAGTTGAACTGGAAATAATACATTCACGCAAACGTACTGATCTAAGTGATTTAAGGTAAATTAACCCCCTGCGTCACTTTTTCTTCTTTGTGATTGCTCTGATGCCGTATCATGTACATTGTGTAAAATCAGAAAATCTAAACGCCTCCCGCCTCTAGAGTTGCAATTGCACAAGACAGATGATTGCAGTTACTAAACTGTTGAGTTTGACTAGATTGAAGAGAAATCCAACTGTGGAGACAACAGGACACTCAGGATTTGCACTACACCAAACATATTTGATGCATCCCAAGGCATAGTGTCAGTCGTTTGTGGGACTGATCCCAGAAGCCTATAAATGGTGTGAAAATATGACATTTTCTGGCAAGTTAACCCTCAGCCTTGACTCGATTTGGGACAAATTAGCAGCCAGCTCCAGTCATTATTCATTATGTCATTATGTGTTAGGCACTTAACTCCTGTGCTACATAATTTAAATCTAATAAAAAATCCATGACAGTATTCTTAGCCACTTCATTAGGTCACTAATTTCTTGTAAAGAATTGTACATTAATCCTTTTCACAGCTTCTTAAAAAATGGCATATTGTTATTTTATGCTATTATAGCTCAGCTCACGTGCTGGCATCCATTGCTTGCTCAAGAGAATCATTCTCTTTAGCTTTGAGCACAATTTCCTTGAATTGAAACAGAGTATGGACTCATTTTTTTTAGCCCAGTTGTTACCAATAATGTAGTGTTCACTAAAATACTTATATCTGCTAGTTTTTTATTAGAATTTAATTAACATTCTACTTTGACTGTCATTGTACCTGGTGTAATGATATTTATTAGAAGCATTCATGGTGCTGGCATACATGCTAATGGGATGCATTGGCTCTGAAAGGGAAGTCTAAAACAGCCTAACCTACTAACCCACTGAGTTCAGACACTAAAAAATGTTCAAAAGCCTTTGTGGGCTCTGAGACCTACTTGGTCTCAGAGTCTACTCACATAGAAGATATAACCGTATAGCACAGGCCCTTTGGTTCATCAAGTCCATGCCAAACATGATGCTTCACTTTGCAGGATGCCTCAGTTGCTAGGTTAGACTTGGGGAACTACTATTTCTTTCTCTCTCTCTCTCTCTCTCTTCCTCTGTATATTAATATGTTAGGGTAGCACAGCGGTAGAGCTGCTGCTTTATATTGCCAGAGACGCGAATCCGATGCTGACCTTGGGTGCTGTCTGTGTGGAGTTTGCATGTTCTAACTGTGACCACAGGGATTTCCACCGAGTGCTCCAGGTTTCCCCCACATTCCAAAGATTTGCAGGTTAATTGGCTTCTTTAAATTGTCAGTGTGTCGGATATGCAAGTGGGAAAGTATAAAGTTAATGTATGGGTGATTGATGGTCGGAGTGGGCTGAAGGGCCCCGTTTCTATGCTGCATTTCTAAACTAAGAAACTTGGACAGGTGACTGAAAGCTAGATCAAGATAAAAGGTCTCAAAGCAGAACCGTGGAGGTGTGAGAGTGTCAGGAAGGAAATTCTAGAGCTGAGGTCCCTAGTGCTCTAATTAAACTATGTTAAATGTTATTAATCCAACAATTCACTGTGTTGCAAAGTTGCATCATGTGTTTACTAGCATCTGCTCTGTTTGCAGTGTCTCTGCCTATAATTGGAAAGTCTGGGAAGTATTTGGGCCAGAACTTGCAGGCAGTGGCTTCATGCTCAACACTGACACATGAGGTAGGTACACCTTTACCTTTTACAAAACTGCCAAAGCCTGTCGACTTGTGCACTCAACAAGACCTGATCCATAGTGGTAAAGCTCTAAATAATGATAAAGAGATGTGGGTGGAAACCGGAGCAGGTGGAGGGACCCCACACGGACACAGGGAGAACGTGCACAGGACCATCTTAACAGCATTATAGGCCCCCGGGCAAAGCAGTGCACTTGGGCCCCTGCACTTCCAGTTTCTTTATGCCGAATCAAATATGCCGTTATGCACTTGCGATGATCTTCTCCGTTTTCATGTTCTCCAATAACATTCTACAATACATAGATTAGCATGGGGCCCCTATGCTCGTGGGGCCCCGGGCATCTGCCCCGCATGCCCTGAACGTGCAAACTCCACACAGACAGCACCCAGGGACAGGATCGCGCCATGCGGTGTGAGGCAGCAGCTCTACCAGCTGCAGCACTGTGCTGCTCTGATCTGGTTTTCCTTCCAGCAGACCCTTGCTCAACCTTTGGATAGACTAAGTAGGAGATTGGGGGATCTTATAGAAAAAAAAAAACACTGAAAATATTGTTTATGGGGTATGGGTCACAGCTTAAGGAGGGGGAAACAAAACATGAACTTTTTTCACACAGAGAGTCGTTGTAACTGCAGCACAGAGGGTAGTTGATGCCAGTTCGTCTAATTAAGAACAGGCGGGTACGGGATACTGAAATCAGCCATGATCTAGGGCCGAATGGCCTACTGGGTTTATGTTTCTATGTATGGAAAGGGACAAAAATGACAAAGTCTAATTAACAGGTGAAACTATAATGGGTTTAATAAGGGAATGACAAAGAATTCATCCTAAATGCTATAATTTGCCAGAAAACTGTACGTGTTCCAACGTGTAGCAATAACAATGAGAATTTTAACCTGCTCATCAATTGGAAAATGGCAACACAAACTAAAATAAGTTACTTAATGAATTGTATTTTAAATGTTTCTTGCAAAAAAAACAACTTAATGAAAACAAGGTATTGGAGAATATTCAAATTAATTATGATGAATATCATAACTGGTAGCCATTGATGGAAGCTGAAGGGATTGGTACAGTGTGATGAGCTTGGTGGGAGAGTAGGCCTTGGGACGACATTGATGGTCATGGGAAGGTACAGGTGACCTTGGAGAAGGTAACCATGTGATGGCAATGAACTACTTAACATCAGTGGACTTTGGAGGATAGGGACAGTGCAAACTGTGAACTGAGCTGTAGCGGAGAATCTGATCCCATTCAGATTTACTGTTCTTTATTCTATCATGAAATATTTCCAAAACAAGTACTCTGAATTTGCATTTTAGAAATTCACCTAGAATTTTAAAATGATAGTTGACAAAAGACCATTATGATCAGAAACACAAGACCAATATGAAAGCATTTATTTTTAATGCCATTGATTTCCTCCCAAGTGTTCTCAAATACAAAAACACATAGAACACATGAATGATATGCAAAAAGCAATGCTGATCTAGGAAAGGTGAAGCCCACAATGGTCCATTGTTGGCCATGGGGAAGGTGTTAACAAGTTATACAGACTGTTAAACTGGCACCAAAACTAGGGTGGAGAAGGGAAGGAGAGAGGGGTTACGTATGTTGGCCTCCATTGATGAACTTTGACTCCCCTTACTTGCTAAATACCTAATTTTCTTTTCAATTCACTTTTGATAATATCCAAGTTTATTTACATTGAATTCATGTTTTGTACTTGAAGAGAGCTTTCAGTGCCAGGGTTTTAAGACTTCAGACCCCAGCCATATTGGAAAACTGACAAGACTTATTATCTGATCCTCTCTAGTCATGGCTCACAAGTTATACAGCAGGAACTTAATAATGCAGTTACCAAACCGCATTGTTCAGGCAGTGCCCACAGAACAGTTGTTAATTCTTCGTCAGCCCTTTGGTGTTTGACTTATGATCAACTTCTTGACTTCATTGAACTAATCAGAATATTAAACTGCAGTCAGCATGGATCTATTCCAAAAAAGCTTTATTTTTCTTCCTGTTTGCGTTGGCTGAAGCAAATTGCCTACTTTTTATAGTGATCCCCTTGCATCAGGGCTGGAGCTAAGGGAGGGAGCTTAGAATCTTCTTCTAGACGTCAGCTTCTGAGGTGATCAAGTCTGTTTGTCACTTTTTGCAGGTCTGTTTATCTACGAGCCTATTCCAGCTCTAACAATAGTTCTGGAGACCAAAGCTTTGGTTGTCCCGGCTATTTGTTCCCTTTGCAAGGTTTCTTGGAATGGTCTGAACAGGACAAATTGCTGCATCCTTGCAAGAATAGGAAGGTATACACACAAGCCTCCTAACATCATGATATTCAACATCAGGACTTGTTTATTTTTCTTTCATTTCTAGCCTTCAAATTACCTCATCCTTTGTTGCATTCTTGGTGTAGATTTTCTGGATAATATTGCTGGTGCTACTTGCGTGGAGCTCATGTTGTATGACTGAGTAATGAAGGAGATGGTTTCATTGCCAATTTTATGAAGTGGTTACACCGGCACTTGTATGAGATTTTTATTGAAGGTACTGAGATTCTTGTTACATCCTGAGTTTCCCCTTGTGAAATGGGATTGGGGATCGGCATGTCTACATTCAAATGTGGATCTGGCGTACGGGGAAAAATATCAAAGTGGAGGAATTTTCTTGAGCTTGAGCAATTTTCAATGCTGTGTTTTGCCACTACTGTATATTTTAAATATTTCTTGCCAAAATGTTGGCTGCCACATTTAAGTTTGTACAATTTAATTATGGTAAGGATATGAGGCACAACACATGGAAGGATGCATTTATTTAAAAAGTTATTTTTACGAGTCAACTCGTTGAAATATTGGAAGAAAGTAGGTCTCAGTAGGAGTGACCTTGGTAAATTTATTTTGGCTACCTGATATCTAGAAATTGGATTTAATCTTTGTTTCAGTGTGTTAAACTACTCTTGTGTTTTGCACTAACTCCTGTTTGGGTCCCATGGATGAACTGCTGAGAATAGCCAAAAGGATGTTTGACACGGTGCTCAGGTCATTTACACCCAGGTTAGACATAAACTAAAAAAGGGCCTGCACTGATCCCTAAAGTGCCAGGCTGGTTGCTAGGGAGGAGAGTGATCCTGCAAGGGTAGAAGAGCCAGACAGAGAGAGGCAGACAAGAGGGACAGAGACAACCGGGACCCATGTTACACTCGGGGACCTCAGTGAAACTTACTGAATAGTGAAAGGCTTGGGTAGAGTGGATATGGAGACCATATTTCCACTAGTGGGAGAGTCTAGGACCAGAGAACAGCCTCAAAATAAAAGGACAGACGATTGAAACCACTTATTAAGCTGTAAAATGAAAAAAATAACGTGGTTATTATAATGCAGAACTAAAATGGTGTGTGTTTTTTGTGTTAATTGATTTTTGTTTGTTTTAATATATCGATGTAAACACACTAAGACTTTTGGAATTCATCCTGATTTCAGAAAAATTACATTCTTCAATGTGCAGATATAAGTGGCACTGGTGTGGCAACTGATGGCATTGTGTCAGATTCTTCCACATTTCATCTGTGATGGTTGTTGGTGGAACACTGCTTGTAATGTCATTATTGTGGATCCAATTGAATGTGCATGTCAGCAGATTAATGCTGGAGAAATCTTTTTTTTGTCATTGTATGATGCACTGTGGACATGGGAAGAATTTGAGCAACCTGTAGTGAGTTGTGACCATAGCCGTTCAACTCTCCCCATGCCAGCACAACACACCTCAATAATAATGAAGTAAACAACAAAGTAGCTTGATGTATTTCTCGTGTCTCCGTCACCATTCTAGGGTGGTTGCAGATTGAGCCATTGTGCTCCAGTTTGCTCCAGTAAGGGGAATGGTGAAGGTACACAAAATTGCTGGAGAAACTCAGCGGGTGCAGCAGCATCTATGGAGCGAAGGAAATAGGCAACGTTTCGGGCCGAAACCCTTCTTCAGACTGATGGGGGGTGGGGGGGGGGGGGGAGAAGGAAGGAAAAGGGGAGGAGGAGGAGCCCGAGGGCGGGTGGATAGGAGGGTGGGAGGAGACAGCTAGAGGGTTAAGGAAGGGGAGGAGACAGCAAGGGCTAGCAAAATTGGGAGAATTCAATGTTAATGCCATCCGGACGCAAGGTCCCCAGGCGGAATATGAGGTGCTGTTCCTCCAATTTCCGCTGTTGCTCACTCTGGGAATGGAGGAGACCCAGGACAGAGAGGTCGGATTGGGAATGGGAGGGGGAGTTGAAGTGCTGAGCCACCGGGAGGTCAGGTTGGTTATTGCGGACTGAGCGGAGGTGTTCGGCGAAACGATCGCCCAACCTACGCTTAGTCTCCCCGATGTAGATCAGCTGACACCTAGAGCAGAGGATGCAGTAGATGAGGTTGGAGGAGATGCAGGTGAACCTTTGTATGGTGACGTGTGAATAACAATGTTATTGGCTGCCTATCGACAAATGTCTGAAGTGTTACCAGGGAAGTGAGGATCAAACACAGCTGCAGATACTAGAAATCTAATGAACGGTTGTAGACACAACACACTGAACCTCCCGTGTGCAAATTGGTTGCCATGTTTCCAACAAATAGCAATGTATATCCACAAAAAGATCAACTTATCTATAATCCACTTCGGCACCTCTCCACAGATGGTGTCTGACCTGCTGAGTATTTGCATGTGTTTCAAGGCTGAGATTCTTTTAAGTTCTGGGTAGCATTGATTACATCCTGCTCAAAATCTAAGAAAAGGTGGATCTGAATTTATATGTTGCTTTAATGATCGCGAGATGTGCTGAATATGTTTTCTGTAGTGAATATACTACATTTGGTTTACAAAAACAAGACAGCCAATTTACACAAAGCATGTTCCCCGAAACAACAATGTAATTTTGACTAGATAATCTATCTTCATGGTGTTGATGACATGATGAGGATTAATATTGGAAAGACCACCAGGAATAATTTAGTTTTGTTTAGTTCAGAGATTCAGGCCCTTCAACCCACCGAGTCCGTGCCGACCATCAATTCCCGCACACTAATAGCATTAGGGACAATTTACAATTATCCCAAGCTAATTAACCTACAAACCTGTGCGTCTTTGGAGTGTGGGAGGAAAGCGGAGATCCCAGGGGAAACCTTGTGCAGGTCACAGGGAGAACGTACAAACTCCGTGCAGACAAACACCCGTAGTCAGGATCGAACCCGGGTCTCAGATGCTGTAAGGCTGCAACTCTACCACCGTGCTGCCCTAAATCCTAAATCACAAAATTCAATCCTAAATCACAAATGTTCCCATTACCTCAGCACATCATGACTTCATACAGGATTGTGCAAATGAGGAAGAAGACATGATGAGACTGAAAACGCATCGACCATTTTGCACGCCCAGATATTGAGGTATCGAGACCTACAGAGAGGCTCATGTGGATTCCATGAGGTACAGAGTGTCCGACGGCACTTCCTAGTACCTTAAAAAATACTTTGTTTTCTTAACAAAGTGCCAATTATCCACCCTTTCGTTAAAAGGGCTTTTAATTTTGGCGATGTTAAATAAGGCAACAATTACTTGCAATTTCATGCCATAAGCAGAATGTTTAGAATAAGCTCAATTTAGTATTTCATATGAGGCAAATACAATGTCTATGGATAATGAACTGCAATTTAGGAAACTATTCAACTCAAATATTAGAATAAACAAGATGATCATTTGCTTGATAGTGCTGTATTCAAATAATCTTAAATTCATATTTGGTACATCCCTCTAACCTTTGAGGACTGTAAGAGCACTTTTGCATTGAAATCAAATGAAAGGTTTTATTTCATGCCAAGAGCACTATGAATTGTTTAATTCACTGCAGGTCTCCGACTCTGATTATAATCAGCATTAGAAATTGATTCATTGTTGAGGATGAATGAAAGAAAAGGACACACTTATTTTGAAGATTCAAATAATCTACGTATTCAGACTGATAATAGCCAGCACTTATCTTTTGAAATGTAAAACCATTCATTCTTTGAACATAATGTTCCAATGTAATCAGGAAACAGTGCTAGGGCTTCACAAAGCTGCCTTTGTGAATTAAAGTTTTGCAGCAGAACCAAAGGATCGGGTATAGCTTCTCTCTGTAAATGCAGTAGACAATGATTTTAAAATGGTTTTGTCATGGAGGTTTGGGAGTGCCAATGAGAATATTTATTTCTAGCCAAAGATGATGAGTATAATATGCTGGTATTATATGGTAGAAGCCAAATAGCCTTATCCAGAAGACTTTACAGCACATATGTCTTTCACCAAAACTGATGCTAAAGACATAGGGACATGGTTCTCTCTTTGAGAAGAAGTGATATTTTTAAAAACCTTATTGTTTGGTTCAGTGTAACAGAATTGTGCGTATGTCTCTTGTGCAAGAAACCATTCCAGAGTTCCTCTGTCTACACTGACCATATTGGCACCCAGGAACTTAAAACATCACAGACATTTCACCAGGACGCACATCAAATAGGAGATTTGTTAAAAGGGAACAGTACCAACTACTGCTCGGTCTGGGTACTTTTTCATTGAGTCCTTACTTATAATGGAAAGGAGCATTTCTCAGGCTCTAGCACAGTTGGCTAAGTTGCCAGTGTTAAAATGAGTGAGATAGTTTTCACAATCCTATCATTCATGTCCTCACTGTAGCTAGGGTGGCCCTTGCTTGTACAATGCAGATTTATTTGCTGCAGGAGATTGTATGTACATTCTTCTTGTGACTGCGTGGGTTTTCTCCGGGTGCTCCGGTTTCCTCCCACATTCCAAAGCCATACAGGTTAATTGACTTGTGTAAATTGCCCCTAGAATGCATGATGCAAAAGTGGAATAACATAGAACTAGTGTATGGGTAATTGATGGTCAGCATGAACTCTCTGGGCTGTAGGGCCTGATTTCATGCTGTATCTCTAAACAAAACTAAACTTTTAGGGTCCTATCAATGATGGAATTATTAGGAAATGAATCCAGATGAATTACAAGCATTTTAGTTTTATGAATAATCAATCTTCATCTGAAGTAGAATTTGCTTTATGGAATTTGCAAAGTATCATTTCAGAGTTATTGTGGGCATCCAGTGTGTGCTTTAAATGACATACATACTTTAGGGTTTTACAATTGATGGCCTCCATAATAATGATCTGTGACTTTGTTGGTTGGGTACAGTTTCCAGTGTCAAAGATTGCACCCAACTCAACAAGCTCTCCGTTAGAAATTAATGTCACATTTTAAAACTAAATTCTGGTGCTGGGCAATTATAGAGCATGTTAGTTTTAGAAACAGTGTGGGTTTGTGTGAACTTTGCAATTAACAAATGAAATGGGTTCTGTGTGAATTGAGAGATTTGGTTTGGGTGTTATGCTCTGCCATGGAGAATATCTAACTCCTGAAAACACAGGGAGAAGGTGATGAGTTCTATTTTCACTGCACATGGACTATCTTGGGCCGGCCTTTCACATTCCAAAAATGTACATTTAAAAATCCTCCAGGTTCATAAACCTTAAAACATTTGGAACATTATTGATAATTCCCTGGATTTTACTGAGGCTCATGTCTCCAGTGAGCACTGAAACATCACAGCTGGCAATTAATGGAATGGTGATATGCAAAAAATAAATAAATTGACCTTTTCCCAGTTCTCTGCACTAGAGTTGTACTTTCAGGCTAAGTATTTGAAGAATAGAAAGCTTACACATAGATCATTCTGGTTCGTGTGTGCGCTAGTATGGAGAAGAATAATGATGCAATTAACATTAAACATTTGGGTAGTGTTGTACAAATAATAAAATGGCAGATATCATTCAATAAAAGAACAAAAGGGGCAGCATGGTGGCGTGGCGATAGAGTTGCTGCCTTACAGTGCCAGAGACCAGGGTCCCTGGACAGAGTTTGTACGTTCTCCCCGTGACTTGTGTGGGTTTGCTCTGGGAACTCCGGTTTCCTTCCACTTCAAAGACGTACAGATTTGTGGGCTAATTGGCTTGGTAAAATTGTAAATAGTCCCTAGTGTATAGGATAGTGTTAGTGTGCAAGGATCGCTGGTTGGCGCGGACCTGGGGGGCCGAAGGGCCTGATTCTGTGCTGTATCTCTAAACTAAACTGTATCTCGCAGCTAAACTGTAACTAAATTCCTAAAGAAAGCAAAATCAAGTTCACAAATGTTTCTACCATTGCAAATATATTGATGGATGCATTAAAAAAAAACAACTTCTACACCTATTTGCAATGAATGAAGCAAAAAATGAATTGTATTATTAAAATGTTTAGGGGCCTGAAATCTTAAATAATTGGAATTCCTCAAGATGTCAGCAACTTCTAATTGATGTAGCTTGCCACTATATTTAACAGAGATGCCCGAGTTGATCCCTCACTGATTTTCGGCTCTGGAAAAGTTTTAATTATGTTACACATTTTCAATAAAGTGATTTACTCAGCAAAATTATTCCTTGTGCTTTGGTGATATTGAAATATGAAAATTGGATTACCCAGCACAAACATGAATCCCAGTGGGGTTTAAACAAGACTCCGTTAACTAATGGGAAATTGGCAAGAGTCAATTTTTCAATATAGACAACAGAAACATTCAACTTAATCACCAGTGTCCATGATGAAATTTAACCCGTTAACATTAGGAGACCAGAAATCATTAACTTCCATTGCACAAATGAAATCCTTTTTACCGTACACTACCAAGACACAGTTCTAGAAGTCCCTTGAGAAATCCATTAAGGTAAAATTTATTAAAAAAATGGCAATTTACTTATTTTCAGTTTGTTTCCCTCCCTCATTTACTTTGCAGACCATTGTGATAATGTGGTAGCAGAGTGGTGATGGAGTTATAAAACCTGACGGCCTGAAGTTGAATTGCTATTTGTGTTAAAGCAACATTTAAGCCAGAGATACGTTTCAACATTTAGCTTGCATTCCCTTTGGTAAATTGTGCAGGCAAAATCCCAAATCCTTTCAGTCACCTGTATTTTTTGCCAAAAATATTAAACGCAACGTCAATGAAAATGAATGGACAGATCAAAAGGAACTTAGCGAATCTTGATTTTTATTAGGTTTCTTTATGGTGGAAGGATGTAGACCCAACACATAATGGTCCTTGAGGCTCGCACCAGGGTCTCATCCATACCCCCCATTCCATACCAGGGCATCGAAATGTCCTCGTTCTTCAGGGAACGGGGATTCCCCTCCACCACCATAGATGAGGCTCGCACCAGGATCTTATCCATACCCCGCAACACTGCTCTCTCTCCCCATCCCCGCACTCGCAACAAGGGCAGAGTCCCCCTGGTCCTCACCTTTCACCCCACCAGCCGGCAAATACAACACATAATCCTGCGCCATTTCCGCCACCTCCATCGTGACCCCCACCACTCGCCACATCTTCCCATCTCCCCCCATGTCTGCCTTCCGCAAAGACCGCTCCCTCCGCAACTCCCTTGTCAATTCTTTCCTTCCCTCCCGTACCACCCCCTCCCCGGGCACTTTCCGTTGCAACCGCAAGAAATGCAACACCTGTCCCTTCACCTCCCCCCTCGACTCCATTCAAGGTCCCAAGCAGTCGTTCCAGGTGCGACAAAGGTTCACCTGTATCTCCTCCAACCTCATCTACTGCATCCGCTGCTCTAGATGTCAGCTGATTTACATCGGGGAGACTAAGCGGCGGTTGGGCGATCGTTTCGCCGAACACCTCCGCTCAGTCCGCAATAACCTACCTGAACTCCCGGTGGCTCAGCACTTCAACTCCCCCTCCCATTCCCAATCCGACCTCTCTGTCCTGGGTCTCCTCCATTGCCAGAGTGAGCAACACCGGAAATTGGAGGAACAGCGCCTCATATTCCGCCTGGGCAGCTTGCATCCTGATGGCATGAATGTTGAATTCTCCCAATTTTGCTAGCCCTTGCTGTCTCCTCCCCTTTCTTAACCCTCGAGCTGTCTCCTCCCCCCCCCCCCCCCCCCCTCGGGCTCCTCCTCCTCCCCTTTTTCCTTCCTTCTCCCCTCCTACTCCCCATCAGTCTGAAGAAGGGTTTCGGCCCGAAACGTTGCCTATTTTCTTCGCTCCATAGATGCTGCTGCACCCGCTGAGTTTCTCCAGCAATTTTGTGTACCTATGGTCCTTACATTTTTTGTTTATAGGGATACTTCTCTTGGTTTATGAAGAAAGCATAATGGATAAGTAAGTCTATAGTTACTTAATCATGACCCAAATCAATTGGGATAGATGCATTAGGTAGTCGTATCAACACCAAACAAGCAGGGAAATATTTCTGTCTGTCAATTGTTTCCATCCAAATGTGTGACACGAATTTGGCCATTGTTATCAACAAAAAAATGTGCTCAGAATGGACTAAACAACTGTAATGCATTTTGCTGTGTAGGCTGATCATTTTATTAAAACAAGCAATTGCATCTGAGAATTCATTGTGCATCCTGCCCCACATTTGAGCTGTTTTAAACTATATGCGAGTCGCTTCATTCTGGAGGAGGTTGGATTCTCACATCTGCGGTGAAAAGTGAACGCAATGCAAACTACGCGGCTATTTTTACAGATTTATTTGTTATTCCGCTTCTGCATCTGACTCAGGGCTGGGCTGAGCTATAACAATTCTGCTTCGCAATGAAACGGAGAGGGTTTCAGAAAGGGAGAGGGAAGGAGCTTTAAAAACAACAAATTAAAACTTGGGGAATGACAAATTAAGGACTTGAGAAGAATAAGTTTTGAAGGGAAAAAAATTAATTGGTGGCTAACCTACTAATCTGCACACCCATTCTCCTGCTCAGATGTTTACACACAAAAGTCATTACTGGCAACGACATTGTGGCTCGATCTGTCTCCAAGGTAGCTGTCAATCATAGTCTTTTTCTTTCCCAGAGGAATTAATTTTGCCTAGAGACAGTTTCTGAATGTGTGCTCTCCGGCTGCAGAGCAGCGGATGGAGCAGACCTGCCAATCATTGTCACTAATTATTAACTTCTGCCACTAACCAGATCGCTATGTATTTCCCCCTGATCCTTGGCGATTTGATGTTATAAGCTGCCACAGAAATAGATACGTGATCGTTTTACCGTGTGTCACACACAGCACTCGAGGAGGTCAGCACCCCGATCTCGCCGGGTGACTATAATTACTCTCTTGCTCCGAAGTCGAACATGAGAAACATTTCCCAACAACAATGATGTGCAGTTGGAGTACAAAAATGAAAGTTTTAATTATTTGTGCATTAACTCCTTGATTCTACCGCCCAAAAAAATATTTTTGCAAAGGAGAATGTATTTTGTTTTAACCACTGTTCTGCTAATGTATTAAAGGGGAGGTGATGGCACATTAGATAGCTACTAAAATAGCTGTCGCCCACAGACTCAGATTTCTGAACAAGATTGGCACCTTGATATCATTCAGGTTGACGCTGTGGCTTCTGTAACTTCCGCACTGTGGTAGACTCTTTTTCAGTCATTTTAGCTTCACAGACATAAACTAGAAAGATTTGGGAGTAGCAAATCTTTCTTGACATACCGTAATTGCACTGATGACTTTCATCTGAACTTCTGTACACAATTGCATTGTATTAAATTTACAGGAAGGTTAATTCTGAAAGAAAGGTTGATTAATCGAATAATGCAGTGTGTTGCATGCCAGTACTTTTTTCTCAGGGAAAACTGGAGCAAGACCTGAGATGGAGATGTCACCTTGCCTGTCATTCTGGAAACACAACATGCCACCAAATCCAGGGGAACACTCTTCTTCTCTCTGTTCCACAACCCTCTCATCGCACAGCCTTTCTGCTAAAGCACACAGCAAGCACCAACTGTGAGGTGAAAATGAAATCGTGCACGTATTGGGGAAGATTAATACAAAATATTTTGTGAAGCTCCCTCAATCTTTTCTAAGCAGTCCATGGATATAAGCAGTATTCCCTGTATACCGATGGACCATACATTTATTAGAATTCAATAAACTTAGCTATAAATAATTGAAGCAATGTATTTAACCTCAAAGCTATCAGTTTTGCTCAATCTGCACAACTCTAAAACATCACCAATTAAAGTTTTTTTGTAAATTTTAAGAATAACTTTCTGTGGAGATTGAGCTTGTATTGAGGGACAGAAGTTTAATTAATTGCTTAATTAAGGGACAGAAGTTTAGGGGGTAATATGAGGGGGAACTTCTTTACTCAGAGAGTGGTAGCGGTGTGGAATGAGCTTCCAGTGGAAGTGGTGGAGGCAGGTTCATTGGTATCATTTAAAAATAAATTTGATAGGCATATGGATGAGAAGGGAATGGAGGGTTATGGTATGAGTGCAGGCAGGTGGGAATAAGGGGAAAAAAAAATTTGTTCGGCACGGACTTGTAGGGCCGAGATGGCCTGTTTCCGTGCTGTAATTGTTATATGGTTATATGGTTATATTGTACTTCATTAAGTTGCACTTCTGATAACTCGTAGCTGATGCTTTGTGAACTGATCCATTACCCGAACACAGCAGATCATCGACAGTATTGGTCAAAGAATAACATGACTCAAACAAAACTATATAATTGAACTCTTGGGATTGTGCCTATGAATTTTCTAATTCCATAGTTATAAATACAACAGCAATTCAAATCATTTTCTTTCCATTGAAAGGACTTTTTTTTTTACATAAGGATTTTGAAGCGTATAAATTGAAGGTACTATTGCCAGAAATTATTATTGGCAAATTCTTAATGCCATTATATTGAGTTTTCTAATTTCTAAAGTGGGTGGTTTGGCAGATAGTGAAGATGGTTGTGAAAAATTGCTGCAGGATCTTGATCGATTTACCGGGTGGGCTGAAGAATGGTTGATGGAAATTAATAAAGAGAAATGTGAGGTGTTCCATTTTGGGAAGTTTAACATGGGCAGGACCTACACAGTGAATGGTAGGGCTCTGGGGAGTGTTGTAGAGCAGAGGGGTCCAGGAAAGCAGGTGCATGGTTCCTTGAAGGTGGAGTTGCAGGTTGATTGGGTAGTCAAAAAGACGTTTGGTACATTGGCCTTCATCAGTCAGAGTGTTGATTATAGGTGTTGGGAGGTCATGTTGCATTTGTATAAGACGTTGGTGAGGCTGCAGTTAGAGTACTGTGTTCAGTTCCGGGCACCATGTTATAGAAAAGACGTTGTCAAGCTGGAAACGGTACAGAGAAGATTTACAAGAATGTTGCTAGGGTTAGAGGGTCTGAGGTATAGGGAGAGGTTGAGTAGGCTGGGACTATTCTTCGGGTGCTCCAGTTTCCTCCCACACTCCAAAGACATTAGGATTTAATTGGCTTCTGTAAAATTGTAAATTGTCCCTAGTGTGTAGGATAGAGCTAGTGTACGGGGATCGCTGGTCAGCATGGATTCGGTGGGATGAAGGACCTGTTTCTGTGCTGTATCTCTAAACTAAACTACTCTTGTGCTTACAATTTTTGGCATGCCTTTACCCAACTTCAGACTTTTTCCCAATTAAGCAAACCTTGCACTCATTTGGGCAAAAGCAAAATGCCGGAGGAACTCAACGAGTTCGACAGCATCTGTGGAGAGGATGGACAAATCACATTATAGGTTCAGCACCCTTCTTCAGACCTGTCACTACATTTATTTATTTCACTTGCTTAAATAGCCCAAGTTATAGAAACTCTTCTTCAGACAGTCCCACCTTTGACTCCTGTAATGCTGTTAATGCATAATTACCTGCCCTGTGAAAATGCCACTTACTTCCATCATTGACCAAGCTCTCATATTCCTGGATGGTAGAACAGTGATTAGCTTTTTCTCAGTTTGCCATGATCATCCTGTTAGTGGTGTTGGTGTGGCCCAGTCTGTGAGCTCCAGGCATTTTGGCATCTCCCGAACCCATGTGATGCATGTTCTTCTTGAGTGTGGTGAATGTACCCCATAGCTTGAGTCATTGAAGGACCACCTCGCATCTCGAAGCTCTGAAACTGTAATACAGTCACTCAATTTCAGTGACTTGATCCAATCAAAGCACATGATTGTAGGTGCATAAAGTTGATCCATCACCACCACCTACATTGACCCATCAATCTACTTTGACAACCCAATAGTTTATCTCTTCAAACCTGGACAGGTGTTGACCACTGGTGTACTTTGCCTCAACAAAAACTGCTTGAGATATTTCCAGGACATATCTTGCCCTTTAAACAACTGGTTTGCCATTGTGCATGCTATTTGTTCAGTTCAGAAGGAGGTTGCCAGTGTGTTGCTAAGACCTACAGCATGCTCTTTCTCTCTGACTCCAACACATGGGTGATACTCTAACAGGACTATTCCCCATCTCTGCCTCTTTGCATCTCTGGAGAACATGGATAGGTGATGTTTCTGGTTAGGACCCTTACACAATACTTAACAACAGTTGCCTTTTTCAGGGAGCTGCTCATCTGTGCTCATCTGTGCATTGTTTTCTATTCAGTGTTAATTAAAATGCTGGACTATCTTGTATGGACTGAGGCTGGTTGGCTTCAATGACAGACATAGCAAAGCTTCATGCCTCCCTCCCCCATATGATTCACAGCACTTCCAACTCTGACACTTGCATGACCCACTTGTTTGTGGCATCCAAATGCATTGAGCCTGAAGAGAAAGACCGCATCGTCACTCCACCTCACTGACTACAAAGATGCCCTCATTGCTGCAAAATCTGCCTACCTCGCCTCCATAGTCACCGATGCCTGCCTAAACCACAGAACCCTCTTCTCCACAGTGGGCAACCTCCTCAAGCCTCAAGCCAACACTCTCCCTACCTCTACTCTGGATCTCTGCAACTCATTCCTCCACTTTTTCGCTGATAAAATCAGCACCATCTATCAATCTTTATCCCCTGTACCCGACTCCCCAGCATCTACTCCACCACGTACCAAGGCCCCTCCTTTCAACATCTCCTGACCTCCTTACCCCTCCTCCACACTGCTTCCTCTCCCAGTTTGACCTGGTCACCCCTATTGAAATCTCCAAACTCATCAGCTCTTCCAAACCCTCTACCTGCGCCCTCGACCCTCTCCCCACACCCCTGCTGAAGTCCTGCCTCCCCGTTCTCTGCCCCTGCCTCACTAATCTCTTCAACTCCTCATTGTCCCAAGGAATTGTCTCCTCCGCTTTCAAAACTGCTGCTGTTACACCAATCTTAAAGAAACCTGGTCTTGATCCCTCCTCTCTCATTAACTACCGCCCAATCTTAAACCTCCCCTTTCTTTCAAAAACCCTGGAGCGTATCGTTGCGTCACAACTTCATTCCCACCTCCTTGCGTATAACCTACTTGAACCCCTCCAATCTGGCTTTCACCCCCTCCATAGCACAGAAACTGCTCTCCTCAAAGTCCTCAACGACCTCCTCACCTCTACTGACACTGGTTCCCTCAACATCCTCATCCTCCTCGACCTGAGTGCAGCCTTCGATACAGTGAACCATAACATCCTGCTCACCAGACTCAAAGACCTCAGTATTGAAGGTTCTGCACTCAGCTGGCTCCGTTCCTACCTTTCCAATAGATCCCACTTTATCTCTCTCCACAACCACACCTCTGCTACAGCCACAGTCACTCAAGGCATTCCCCAAGGCTCCGTACTCGGCCCCCTCCTCTTCCTCATCTACATCCTCCCCCTTGGTCAGATACTCCGCCACTTCAACCCGGACTTCCACTGTTACGCTGATGACACCCAGATCTACCTTGGCACCAAATCCCCCCACACCCCCCCCCCCCTCTCCCATATCAACTCCTGTTTGTCAGCTATAAAAACCTGGATGCAACATAATTTCCTCAAACTCAACAGCGATAAGACAGAATTCCTCCTCATAGGCTCCAAAGCCACACTCAACAAAATCAATAACCCCACTCTCACCATCGACGGCACCACTGTCTCCCCATCTCCCCAGGCCCGCAACCTTGGCGTGATCTTTGATTCCACCCTCTCCCTTGAGCCTCACATCCGCCATGTCATTAAAACCTCCTTCTTTCATCTCCGCAACATCGCCAAACTCAGACCCTCTCTCACACCCGCTGCTGAAAGACTCATCCATGCCTTCATCTCCTCCCGACTGGACTACTGCAACTCACTTCTCCTTGGCATCAGCTCCACCTACATCAACCGACTCCAACTGGTCCAGAACGCAGCCGCCCGACTCATCACCCACACCAAATCCTGGCATCACATCACTCCAGTCCTCAAACAACTTCACTGGCTTCCCATCTCCCACCGGATCAACTACAAAATTCCTGATCCTCACCTACAAAGCCCTCCACCATCTGCCCCCCCCATATCTCACTGACCTCCTCACTTTCTACCAACCCTCACGGTCTCTCAGATCCACATCAGCCGGTCTCCTCTCCATCCACACGTCCAACCTCCGCAGTTTTGGGGACAGAGCCTTCTCCAGGGCAGCTCCCAGGCTCTGGAACTCCCTCCCCCAACTGATCCGCAATTCTGTGTCCCTCACCATCTTCCAGTCCCTCTTCAAGACCCATCTCTTCACCTCTGCCTATCCTTAGCCCCATGTCCCCCTCCCTTTTCATCTGTGCATTAATTGCCTCATATTGTGTTTTGCTAAATTTTTGTAAGGTGTCCTTGAGACTCTTGAAAGGCGCCCATAAATAAAATTTATTATTATTATTATTGTCATTCCCATCGTGTGGGTTTGCTCCCTGGTTGAAATGCTTGCCTAATGCTCAGTGTCCTTTCCACATCATCGACTGTCTACCTCCTCTCTGAATAACACGTCCAGCGTGCCCAACTGGTTTTACTGAGTTCTCTCGTTTGCTAGCCTGTACGCAATCAACCCCATATTAACTGATCCAAAAAGTTGCACATAAAGCCATTATCTTTAATCTGGCAAATATCACCAATTCCTTCTATCCAGAGATGCTGCCTGCCCCGCTAAGTTACTCCAGCATTTTGTGTCTATCTTCAGTTTAAACCAGCATCTGCAGTTCCTTCCTAAACATATTTTCCCCCTTCTGTTCCTTGGTTGCACAAACTGAACGTATAGATTGCAAAATATCTGAAGGTGGAGGTTTGCAATGCCCCTCCATGGTTCTTCCAATCTCTCTGTGGATGTTCCTGTCTGTTGTTGGTGTGTCTTTTGTCTCAAAGGTATTGCCTCCCTTTTTCACAGATGTTTGTTGCTTTCTTATTGCTTTACCCTGATGGGACTTATCTACAGGCCCCCAAACAGTAGCCTGGACATGGGGTGCAAGTTGAATCGGGAGTTAAAATTGGCATATAGCAAAGGTAATGCTGTGGTTGTTATGGGGGATTTCAACATGCAGGTAGACTGGTAAAATCAGGTTGGTACTGGACCCCAAGAAAGGGACTTTGTAGAGTGCCTTTGTGATGGATTCTTAGAGCAGCTTGTATTGGAGTCTACCAGGGAGGAAGGACATTCTTGCTATTGAGGGAGTGCAGCGTAGCTTTACAAGGTTAATACCCGGGATGGCGGGACTGTCATATGCTGGGAGAATGGAGCGGCTGGGCTTGTACACTCTGGAGTTTAGAAGGATGAGAGGGCATCTTATTGACGCATATAAGATTGTTAAGGGTTTGAACATGCTAGAGGCAGGAAACAAGTTCCCGATGTTCGGGGAGTCCAGAACCAGGGTACATAGTTTAAGAATAAGGGGTAAGCCATTTAGAACGGAGACGAGGAAACACTTTTTCTCACAGTGGGTTGTGAGTCTGTGGAATTCTCTGCCTCAGAGGGCGGTGGAGGCCGGTTCTCTGGATGCTTTCAAGAGAGAGCTATTTAGGGCTCTTAAAGATAGCAGAGTCAGGAGACATGGGGAGAAGGCAGGAACAGGGTACTGATTGGGGATGATCAACCATGATCACATTGAATGGCGATGCTGGCTCGAAGGGCTGAATGGCCTACTCCTGCACCTATTGTCTATTATCTATTGTCTGATACTTTTTGCTCTCAGGAACATCTCCACTCATTCCATGTAATGGAAAGATAGCTATGATCTTTCCTTCCTCTCAATGAATGAATGGATGAATGTCATATTACCAACATATCTGTCACACCCATCCCACATCTACAACCTGCCTTCTTTATCACTCTTTCAAGACAACCCCAGCAATATCCGACTCAACACCAATATAACGTAAGGTACACAAAAAGCTGGAGAAACTCAGCGGGTGCAGCAGCATCTATGGAGCGAAAGAAAAAGGCAAAGTTTCGGGCCGAAACCCTTCTTCAGAAACCATGTCCCCTGGTTCTGGACTCCCCCAATATAATGTATATAGGGTTATCTATATTGCTGTACATCATGTTAAGGAGTTTGCAAATTCTCTCTGTGGCCACATAGATTTCCTCTGGATGGTCTGGTTTCCACCCACATCCCAAAGATATGCAGGTTAATTGGCCTCTGTAAATTGCCCCAGTCCTGGAAGTCGATGTGGAATAACGTAGAATTAGTTTGAATTGATGTTCGGTGTGGACTCCGTGGGCAGAAGAGCCTGTTTCCCTGCTGTATCTCTCAAATAAAATAAAACATTGGCTTCTACCCAAACATTCATTTATTAGTGGTGAATAATATTAAATTAATTGTAATGACTGATAGAACAATCTATAACAAGTCATGCCACACGTTACAAATGGTTCTTAAAGATATACATAATACACTACACCAAGGTGATAATCAGAACTAGATGTACACATCACTATGGTGAGGTGGAACTCAATGGTATGAGTTGATGAGCAACACTCATTAAAAACCATTATTCAATCAGTAGAACATAATTACCATATAATTGTAAGAATAAATAAATTAGCTGCCATTCTAGTACTCCAAATTTTCTCACTATTATTATATAATTTTATTTCAATCTGCAATCCTATGAACACAGAACTGGACAGGAATTTAAGAATATTATTGAACTGATTAGTAGTGTATGGGAGGCAATGTACACTAATCACAGTGTATGCCCTAATTGTAGATGAGTTCATTATTTGCCTTGCAGTATGCAATTTCATTCTTGCGTTAAAGGATTACTTAAGTGGAAATCTGAGCTGGAGTATAAATGCTGACTTTTATGTAAGGTACAAAAAGAGAAAGCTTTGGAAGGATCGTTGGTGTTATAGTGATTGAAAACTCAGGGGCAATGTAGATTATGTATAACTCCTTCATTAAATGAGTAAGTATTTAAAACACATTTCCAGAAATAATGATACATTCTTAATGCTCTGAAGTACAGTTTCTACCTAATTGGATGTTAGCCTCCAGAACGTTTTTCACTTATTTAGTTTTGATGATTCAAACCGTGAGAAGGAACAGCGTAACCTCTGTTCTATCATTTGACAAATTAAATACTTGGTTAATCAAAAGCTGACTACTTCTTAAAAAAACTGCTTGTGTTAACACTGCTCTATGTTGGTGAGACAGTGGTACAACGTATATCTTGTTAATGTATCACTCAAGTTCATTTAAAAAAAATAATTGGAATACATAGTATATTAAAATAATATAGTGCTGAGAGAAAATAATATTAGCACTTATTGCAACTGCTGGACTATGACAGAAACACACAGCATCATTCATCCTCAGGCTATAAGCTTTGAGTGGGAGACCAAATGCAATTTTATTATTAACACACTCTCTCTCCTATCACCTTGAAGACTACGAAAACCTTGTGCTAGATTATGGGTACTGATAGATGTCACCTCCCAGGAATTTGACTCCCATTATAAGTATTTCAGGATACTGTCAGTGGTCTTGGCAATTTGGCAGTGATGGTACACACTCTTGACTCTCTGAATAATGTCACTTCAGGATCGATAAATTAGCATTGGCAGCAGAGCATACAGCCTTGTCTGCCTTCTGGTGTTGCTTCCAGAACTCTTGTGACAACAGGAACACCCCAAATTCTATTCTCTACTACTTCACAAATTATTTCTAATGTGTCGCTGTAATATGGGGATTATTTTTTACTTATTTATTTAACTTATCAAGGCGAGAGATGTGAATAGAAGGGTATGGAATACTAATTTACGCCATATCTCCAAGCGCTGTTTAGCATGTCTTAGCTACTCTTTTCTTCCAGTGACACGGAAGGCAGCCTTTCAGCCCATTTCTCCAGGCTAGCTCCAGGGATCTTTTGCTGAAGTTGACAGCCGTGAGAACGCTCAGGGAGATCGGCGGGTGTGATCATCGTGTACCCGATGCTTCTGGCACTGACCACACTCTTCATTAACTGCACAACAGTGGCAACCACTTATGGTACGTTACTAATTAAACCCCGGTGGTACTTCTAGGGGAGGTTGTTGCGTCTGTACGAAGTAGTGTGACTTTTTATAAAAGCGAGTCAGTTCTATCAGCAATGGGATTAACGAGGAGTGATGTTCACTGTTACCTAATGATACACTGGATGCTTTAATGCAAAGTCCGAGCTTAGAAATAGCCACTCATTCACACACTTCCCAATGTTGTGCAGAACATGTTGCAAATTTGGTGGTGGTTGTGATCTTTCAGCTGCTGGTCTTGAAGGCCTGTTACACAAGCACTGGCTAAAGGTGTGCCAATGTTTCTTGAACGGAAAACAAACTGTTGGAGTTACCCTAGGGACTAGCAGGTAAAGCAGTGTCTGTCGGGGGAAGGAATTGCCAATGTTCTGGGTCGAGGCCCTGCATCAGGACACTGATATGCCGTCAATGCTTCTTGTGCCATCAGTTAGGTGTGCTGGTGCTGCATCCATTGCCCTGGGACCAAGTAATAATCTGAGAGGGACAATACTGGACTGAGGGGGTTGGAGGGCTGTGCTGGGTTGGGTTGGAGGATGCCTTGAAGCATGCAAATGGTTGAGGGTTAAGGGTCCACAACTTGGATCATGGCTGAAACACTGGGAGAGAGCTGATGGAAAGGAGTGGGGTGGTGGTGGAGGAAGGCGAAGATGATCTGGCAGAGTGAGAGTGCAGAAAGGGCCGAGAGCGAATGGAGGACAAGGGAAGGGAGAGAGAAGGAGTCAGGTGGGTGGGTAGGAAAGCGGTGGGAGAGGAGCGATGAAGGAAGTGGGCTGTCTCTTATTGAACAACATTGATAGACATATTGCCCCATTTGGAAGAGTTATTAGGAGGGGATATATATTCCTAATCCTTGATTCCAAAGACATATTCATCCAATACTCTACTGCCTTCTTTTCATTTGTGATCCATTTATTCTAATTCTTGCCTACACTCCTTTAAGCAATGGTGGCAAGTGCACTGAAGGGAGAAGCAACATTTGTTTATGTAATAATGGAAATGAAAGTATGAAACTGTGTGCCTGTTTGTGCATGTACCTGTGGATATGTATGTCTGCCTGTGCGCATGTGTCTGTTTGTGTGTGTACCTGTAAGTAGGTATGTCTATGTGTCCGTGTGTGTGTGTGTATGTCTGCATGTGTTTGTGTGCATGCCTCACGTTCCGCATGTGTATATGTGTGTGTCTGTTTCTGTGCGTGGTATTTGCATCTGTAATCTGTAGGCATGTGTGTGTCTGTGGTCCGTGTGTGTGTATGTGTGTGTTTGCGACTGTAAGCTGTGTTGTGAGCCTGTATGCGTGTGTGCGTAGACTGTGTATATGCATGTGCATGTGCTGCAGACAACATGTTGAATTGACCATACATCCAACAGAATGAGTTATCATCAATGTTCAGATTATTCTAGAGTGGACACTCTATACTTGCCATCCATCTTTGCTGCCATTGAGAACTGAGAATATTTCTTCCACTTTCCTTTATTTTTGCGTTTGCTCTTATACAAGTGAGCTGAACTGTTGGCCCAGTCAAGTCAGAAAAAACGTAACAGTCTGAAGTCAGAAGAATTTAACCAAAATTAAAATTCAGCTGCCTCATTAATATTTGATACTGACTGTAGGTCACCTCCCTACTGCAGTGCCTGAATGATCCTGATGAACAGCCCTATCCCCCATCACCAGGGATCACGTCCCAGTGTGCACATAGATCCAGAGCTACCTTTACCAGCATAAAACCTATTTGCTGGTGTAAACTGTGGGACATTTGGATCACCAAAGTTGGTAGTAGTCATAGATGTGAACGTTTTACTCTCTACCTCTTAATTAACTAAGCTAAGCATTTCTTCCGTTAGGGAGTCTAGAGGTGCAGCTATAATGAATATCACCTTAGCACATTCCAATGACAGTAAATATTACAGATTGCTGATATGCACGGACAGTAGTTTGGTGATCTGGACTGCCAGGCAGGAGGCCTAAACTGCCTGCTGTATGCAGCACAGCCATAGAACCATCAGACAAATGCTGAGCTGTTGAAAAGGAAGAAGTGCTGGCGGAGCAGGTCAAGGAGGAAGAGGAGACACAATGGAAAATTAAAAGCCACCACAAAATCAATATTCCAACTGAATTTACAACTCAAACCTTGCCATATTACATATTAACTGCAATTGATCCAACCATGTGCCTTCTCCGAGTGCCTGCATTCCATTACCTTTAAGCACTGCTGACCAAAAAGTTGTAGCATGACTGGTGGATAAGTTCATGTCATAGGAGCAGAATTAGGCCATTCGGCCCATTGAGTTTATTCTGCCATTCAATCATGGCTGATTTATTTTTCCCTCTTAACCCCATTCTCCTACCTTCTCCCCATAACCTGTGAAACCCTTATTAATCATGAACCTGTTAATCTCCACTTTAAACTTGGCCTCCTCAGCTGTCTGTGGAAATGAATTCCACAGATTCACCAGGCTTTGACTAAATCCATTTTTCCTCATCTCCTTTCTAAAGATACATCCATTAATTCTGAGGCTGTGCCCTCTGGTCGTGGACTCTCCCACAAGTGGAAACATCCTTTCCACATCTACTCTATCCAAGCCTTTCACTATTCACTAAGTTTCAATGAGGTCCCCCCTCATCCTACTAGACTCCTGCGAGTACAGACCCAGAGCAGTCAAACGGTCAACTTTCATTAACCCACTCATTCCTGGGATCATTGTCGTAAATTTCCTCTCGACCCTCTACAATTCCAGCACATCCCTCCTCAGAAATAAGGCCAAAACAATACTTACAATACTCCAAATATGGTCTGACCAGAGCCTTATCATGTCTCAGCATTACAACCCTGTCTTTACTTTCTAATCCTCTCGAGATGAACACTAACATTGCATTTGCCTTCCTTACTACCGATTCGACTTGCAAATTAACTTTTTGCAAATCCAGCACCACCTCTGATTTCAGAATCCTCTCCCTTTTTAAAAAAACAGTCTATGCCTTTATTGCGACTACCAAAGTGCACAATTGCGCACTTTGCTACACTATATTCCATCTGCAACTTCTTTGCCCACTGTCCCAACCTATCCGTCCTTCTGCAGACTCTCTCATTCCCCTACTTCCTCTAAGTACTCGAAACATCATCCTTAATAATGGACTCTAAAAATCCTTACCAACCACTGAAGTCAGGCGAACTGGCCAATTGTTTCCCCTCTTGCCTCACTTCCTTGCTCCCTTCTTGAATGGTGGAGTATCATTTGCAATGGTGGAGTATCATTCTGCTTCAGCGACCATGCCTGACTGTAATGATTGAAAGATTACAACTAATGCCTCCACAATTTCTAATGCTAACTCTTTCCAAACCCTGTAGTCCATCTGGTCCAGGTGACTTGTCCACCTTCAGACCGTTCAGCCTTCCAAGCACCTTATCCTTAGTAATAGCAACTCCACTCACTTCTGCCCCCTCACCCTCTTGAATTTCAGGCACATCGCTGATGTCTTGCACTATAAAGACTGACAAAAAAACGTATTCGGTCTGTCATTTCTTTGTTCAATGACCACTCTTGCTTCTCTTTTACTCTTTATATATCTGAATATCTTGCACTAAACATTATCACCTTTATCATGTATTTGTACACTATGGATGGCTCGATTGTAATCATATATAGATGACAATAAAGAAGTAAACTGAAGCCTTGGGTAGTCTACAGCTGGAGTACAACAAGCAGTTATGAGTCGCCTACTTTTTGAAGAATACACTGGTCTTGGAGAAAGTGCAGGGTTCAATTACCAGCATAATCCTGATCTGTAAGAGTTAAATTATGAGGAAGCTGGTCACAGAATTAGGAAACACTTCAATGTGCAGAGGGTGAAAGAAATGGGGAACTCATCCAAAAATGACAAGTTATGTGGGGTCAACAGTTACTTTACAATTTAAGTCACATCATTGTTAAGAGAAAGCTTGAATGAATGTAGGAACAAATATTTGGCATCATTTTGGAAGGTCCCAATCCAAAACATCCCCTATCCATGCTCTCCAAGGATGCTGCCTTACTCACCATTTTGGTTACTCCAGCATTTTGTGTCTTTCCTCAGTAAACCAGCATCTGCAGCTCTTTGTTCCTGCATGGCTTCTTTAAGGTGAACAGGCTGGAGGTGCTGAAGATGATGGCATCCTCCAGTCTCACTGTAGAAGAGGATGGGTGACGATGAATGAGGATAGGATTTGTCTCTACTGAGCCCGTCTCTTGTACATTCAGTTTCTGGATTCCAACATTGAATAGCTAATTCTGAAGTTTTAGAAATGAGCAAAGTCGAAAACTAGTTAATAAACTCAAATATCGCACAGATACCTTGCTTAGTGCTCAGGAAACAGTGAAAGTCCTAATGGAATCTGTGCGAAAATAGATGATTACAGGATTATACTGAGATGTGTTCTATAGGGAGCCTGGCGCAAACCACTGTGCTTCCCATCTCTAGAAAGTGAGCAAGTTGAGATTGTTACCATAGGGAAATATCCGGGTTAGGGAGAGCCATGCAGTTAAAGAAAGAAAGAGGAAGATTTCAGTTTCCACCTCTTCCAAATGGAGGTGATCGGATGATCAAGGTAGTTTGTCACATGAAGCAGTTCTTGTGAACAGTTTTATCTAAGGATGTGCTGGTGTTGGATAGAGACTGATGTTGGAGGTTTATGAGAATGATCCCAGGATTGATTGAATTAACATATGGTGAGCGTTTGATGGCACTGTGCCTGTACCCGCTGGAGTTTAAGAGAATGATGGTGGATCTCGTTGAAACTTCTGCTTTTTTTTCTTAAGAACTTATGAACTTATGAAGGAGGTGATGCCAGCCCTCGGCATGGCCCACACATACTGTGTCAGCCAGGGTGCAGTCCTGAATCCTACATCTCAGCACTAAGAGGCCGCACTGCTCAATCTGCCCGCTCAGCACTAACCCTCACAGGCAGCTTCTCCGCACCAAATCACGAGTGATTCTGGCAGGACTGCTGGATGTCAGGGATCCCACCAATTCCCAGCACCCAGTTTCTGATGCAGTCATTCTGAGGGTGTAGCCTGAGCTAAT